>NC_134082.1:138049007-138352037 GCF_000715075.1 Nicotiana tabacum
AAGGGTAGTACAGAACCAGGTCCTATGTTCCCTTAATATATCTCGGGATTCTTTTGGCAGCCTTTAGATGAGATTCCTTGGGGTTTGACTGAAACCTTGCACATAGTCCCACACTGAAGATAGAGGAGAGATCCAATAATGCCTCTATACATTGTTTGATTCATAGAAGAGCTAGATTTGTCCATGTCAAGTCGAGTAGCAGTGGTAATGGGAGTGTCAATCACTTTTGATGCTTCCATGTCAAACCTATTCAGAAGCTCTTTGATATACTTCTGTTGACTAATGAATGTTCCCTTTGTGGAATGCTTCCCTTGAAGACCCAAAAATAAATTCAACTCACCCATCATGCTCATCTCAAACTCACTTCCCATGAATTTTATAAATTCCTCACATAGTGAATCAGCTGTTGACCCAAAAATAATATCATCAACATATACCTGAACAATGAGCAGGTTCCTCCCTCATTTCTTCAGAAACAAAGTGTTGTCAATTCTTCCTCTTGCAAAACCATTTTCTTAGAGAAACTTTGACAATCTCTCATACCAAGCTCGAGGATCCTGCTTCAACCCATACAGTGCCTTGTCCAATTTGAACACATATTCAGGGTGTTCATGACATTCAAAACCTGGAGGTTTCTTTACATTGACTTCTTCCTTGAGGAAACCATTCAGAAATGCACTTTTGACATCCATTTGGAACAGTGTGAATTCCATATGTGATGCAAAGGCAATGAGGATTCTGATAGCTTCTATACGAGCAACTAGAGCAAAAATATCATAATAATCAATTCCTTCCTCCTGATTGTAGCCTTGGACCACCAGTCTTGCCTTATTCCTTGTAGTGTTCCCATGTTCATCAAGCTTATTCCTGAATACCCATCTGGTCCCTATGATGGTCCAATATGAGGGTCTAGGTACCAGGTGTCATACTTTGTTCTTTTCGAATTGATGCAACTCATCTTGCATGGATGTGATTAGTCTACATCTTTAAAGGCTTCCTTAATATTTTTGGGCTCTATTTGGGAGAGAAATGCTGAGTAGGCAAGTGAATTTCTGGCTTTTAATCTGGTTTGGACACCTGAATCCAGAGGAGTAATTATGTTGTCGAGAGGATAGGAGATTTTGTGTTTCCAGTTGGGCACTTGAATTTCATAAGTAGAGGAGCGGGATAAGTCTGACTGGTTCCCTTATATCCTTCTTTCTGCTACCTGTGGAGTACTTTGAACTGCATCAACCACTCTTTTTTCAGCTTTAGTGGTTGTAATTATAGTACCTGGTTCCTTTTTGGCTGATGAGAAAGTGATTGCATTGTCTTCACCTGTCTCCTTCACTTGACTTATCATATCTACCTTTCTATTTGCCATATCAATGACCTCTCCTAGAACTAGTAGAGGCTCTTCATCTTGATCAACCTTCTTGCTCTTCTCACTGGAGAGATAGGACTCGTCAAAGATTGCGTGTATACTCTCCTCAACACACTGAGTCCACCTATTGTATACCTTGTAGGATTTACTTTGAGAAGAGTACGCCAAAAAAATTCCTTCATCACTATTGACATCAAATTTTCCAAGTCGATCCTTTCCATTGTTGAGAACATAACATTTGCACCAAATTGTTCTTAAGTGAGCCAGCTTGGGATTCCTTCCATTTAACAACTCATAGGGAGTTTTGTTCAAGAGAGACCTAATCATGTACCTGTTCACCAAGTAGAAGGCAGTGTTGATAGCTTCAGCCTAGAAGTTATAGCAATCCCACTATCAATCAACATTGTTCTTGCTATTTCTTCAAGGGTTCTGTTCTTCCTTTCCATAACTCCATTTTGTTGTGGTGTTCTTGGGGCTGAGAAGTTGCGGGGTGATGCCATTCTCATTGTAGAATTCATCAAACTTAGCATTGCAAATTCTGTTCCATGATCTGAACTAATGCATGCTACTTTTGATTCCATCTTCACTTGAATTTTCTTCACAAAGGCTACAAAAACTTCAAATGTCTCATCTTTTGTTCTAAGGAACAGAGTCCAAGTGAATCTGGAATAGTCATCCACTATCACAAAAATGTATCATTTTCCTCCCCTACTTGGCACTCTTATAAGACCACATAGATCCATATGAAGGAGATCAGATCAGATGGTTTTGAGGTGCTGACATCCTTCTTTGGCTTGAATGAGGATTTCACATGCTTTCCTCTAGCGCAGGAATCACAAACTTTGTGCTCATTGAACTTTGACATGGGAAAACCACGAATAGGTCCCTCTGAACCAACTTGTTCAGTAGAGAGAAGCTTGCATTCCCCAGCCTTCTATGCCACAATTCAGCATCATCATTAACTTTTTTCAGGCAGCTCAAATCACCACTTTGTAGGGACTCGAAATCAGCAATGTAGATATTCTTGTATCTTTTGGCCACAAGTACCACTTCACTAGTTACTAGATTTGTAGTTGTGCATATCTTTGACAAGAACTCCACCTTGTTTCCTTTATCACATATTTGAGAAACACTCAAGAGACTGTGCTTAAGACCATTGACATAATACACATTCTCAATTGAGTAAGTGAGTGAGTTTCTAGATTATTTATAATTTCCTTTAAATCAACCACACAAACTACCAAGTCATCTCTAGTTTTCTCATCATCTCCTAACTCCATAGTTAAGGCATCCTTATCATTTACAAGACTATGGTAAGTATCAATTAACACATTAGCTAATGACATGAGCTTTTTATGAGATTAGGACTTCAGGTTTCTCTGAACATCCCAAAAATTTACCTCATCATTGTCATCATCTTCATCATTATCTAATTGAGTCATCAAAGCAAACATTGAGTCATACTCATTTGCTTCACTTTCAACTGCAATCATTGAGATGTCACCTGCATCATCTTCTTTTTCAGACTCGCTGGAAGAATTTTCCCATGCTGCAAGAGCTTGCTTTATAACATTGTCAGCGGCGTTCTTTCTTTTAAAGCGTTTATCAGGAATCGGGTTCCTCTTGGCTGCTTTTTTAGAGTTCTGTTTGAAGTGTTCTTGCTTAAGGAGAGGAAAATCTTTGATGAAATGCCCTGGCTTTCCACACTTATGACAGAGGTCACAATTCTTTGGCTTGATGGGACTACCCCTCTTTGGTATACCTCCATTCCTTCGAACCATTTTTAAAACCTTCTGGTTAAGTAGGCCATGTCACTATCCTCGCCACTTGAGTCATTGCTTTATGCCTTGAGTACCAGGTTCTTTTCCTTCTTTGGTTCTCTTCTTTCGCTGTCCTTCTTCTTCTTCATTTCATAGGTTTTCAGATTCTCAATCAGCTCATCTATAGTCAGCACCTGCAAATCCTAATGGCATTCACTTTACTCTCCCAGGAACTGGGCAAAACACTAAGAATTTTCCTCACGAGCTTGTTCCTATGAATGATTTCACCAAGCGAGTGTAGCTCATTTATTATGGAAGTGAATTGAGTGTGCATATCTTGAATGGATTCATTGTCCTTCATTTTGAAGAGCTCATACTCAGTGGTGAGCATGTCAATCATAGATTTATTTACTTGAGTAGTTCCTTCGTGTGCTGTTTGTAAAGCTTTCCATATCTCATTGGCAGATTGGCAAGCTGAAATCCTGTTGTATTCATTAGGACCTATACCATACACCAAAATTTTCTTGGCACAAATTTTTTTCTCCACAGCCTTCCTATCAGTATTGTTGTATTCTTTCCTCGTCTGAGGCACTATCACAGCAGGATCTCAAACCTTTTTTGTAGGGACATAAGGACCATCACATATAACATCCCACAACTCTGAATCTTCACCCATGATAAAGTTATGTATCCTTGTCTTCCACCACCTATAATATTGGCCATTGAACCTGGGTGGTCTGTAGGTAGACTGACCCTTTTCGAAGTTTAGTGGAGTAGTCATGAGGATCCTTTCTAGGTGTTAACCTGATAGAACCCGCTCTGATACTAATTGATAGAATATATGAGTCCACCAAACTATATAGAGACCAGGTACTATATAGGTTTCCACACATAAGTCTAACTTGTAGTATTGCAATAGTAAGTAAATTGAACAGGGAACTTTTACGTGAAAAAATTCCTACTCAAGAGGATCAAAAAACCATGACCTACATTGGTAGTATTTTAACTTCACAATGAGCAATCATTAGATTACAACATATGCAACCAAGGAATTAAACTCTTAATCCTTCACTAAATTGTAATACACCTATTACAAGCCACTTTGCAATACACCTATTACAATGACTTCAACTCATGACTAACTTTAGTCACGACACAAACACTAAGGGTTTATGGTTTTCAAAGTGTTCCTAATTAAAGCTTCTAGATAAGTAAAGTAGGAATCTCAATGAAGAACAATTACAAAGTTATAACTCAACTAAGGACATACAAGAGACTTGTTATAGGAACTGGTCCGTAGTGGTGTTGTACTTTGTTCTTGATGTACTTGAGAATTTAATGCTTGATTGTTAGATGGTTGGAATGCTTGAATAAATTCTTAAGTGTTCAAGTAATGTTTTTTTGTAATGTTTATTCTTTATACAACTTGGATGACATCACTTGAATGATGTAGTCACTTGGTTGGTACAAGGTCCTTCCCAATAAGAAGTGACAGCTGCATTGTGCTGCACTGTTTGTATGTTCAGTGTCGGCACTCACTTTCCAGCTATAGAGAGTTGACTTCTTACTGTTGTCAGGGGAACCCAAAGGGATCAGGTCCCTATGTTGATTCTTTATTTTCTGAAGTCATAGCAGCTCACATAAGCTTGAGTTCGTTGGTTGAATTGTGTACCAAGTGTATCAGCTTCCTTATCCGGTTCTTTGACAATAACTTTGTTAGATAATCAAAATATGAAGCTAAAGAACTATAAACCCATCAAAATACGTATCAATTATGAGTTAATTTATGTATTATTCTATGAGATAATGAAATTATTAAGACTAGAATTGTACTTATTCAGTAGTTAGCTATCATTGTTGCTTTAGTCAGTTATTGTTAGTTGTTAGTTAATGCTTAGCTGTCTATTAGCTTTCATTTTAGGATTAGTTAGTTAGCTTAGTGCTCAGTCAGTTCTCACTATATATAAGAACTACTGTGCAACATAATTGAGTTTGAGTTTTATTTTTCTCAAGTAGAGACTCACTCTCTGTTTCTCCTTTTTTCAGCCGATATACTGGAAGCTTCTAACTGCTTTCTCCTTTGTAGCTGCAAAACTTTCTAATCTTGAATTCCAAAGCTTGACATGGTATCAGAGCAGTTATCACGACTAAGTGATCCACAAAATTGAATTGCGCAGGGTACTGCATTCTTCGTGCTCAAAATTAGGGTTCATTTTGGTGCGATATCAATTCTCAAGCGAATGAATAAATCGAAGCTACACTCATTCAATTAAGGGTCTATGCAGCTTTATTCACTCGTTCAATCAGTGTTTCTTCTCTTTCATTTTCTGCTTTGAGCTAAATTAATCATGGCGATAGACGACCCAAATACAAAATTTACGATTGTGACAACAACAGAGATCTAATCGGCAATCGATGTAAGTAGTCCGCTTTATATTCATCCTTCTCACAGTCCTGAACTGGTTTTTGTTCTAGTTCCTTTTGATGGGCTAGGATATAGTTCATGGAGGAGAGGTATAATGGGGGCCCTCTCTATTAAGAGCAAATTAGGTTTCATCACTAGGGAATGTAAAAAAACTAATTCGAAGTCGATAAATTTTAGACAATGGGAGAGATGTGACGATATGGTAACTTCATGAATTTTGAATTCACTTGCTAAAGAAATTGTAGATAGCGTAGAGTATGTGAATAGTTCAGTTGAATTGTGGAGAGAACTTGAAGATCGTTATGATCAAATAAATGGGGCAAAATTATACCAGATCCAAAAGGCAATTAATGATTTGAGTGAGGAATACTCGACATTACTGGATATTACACTAAAATAAAAAAATTATGGGAAGAGTTAACTGATCTCAGTGTAGAAATCCCTCTGTAGCTGTTAGTGCACATGTGGTGCAAAGGAAAACATGCACAAAGTTGAACATGATAGAAGATTGATACAATTTCTGATGGGTTTGAATGAGGTTTATACTATAGTTCGAGCGAGCATACTGATGATGAATCCCTTGCCTTCAATGGCACAAGCCTTTGCACTTCTGGTGCAAGAGGAGAAACAAAGAGAATTTTGACCTAGAAATCAACTGAATTTTGAATTCACTTCAATGAATACTGGTACAACAATTCCAAGAGGATTCAGGACAAATTACTCAGTAAACAACACCAGACCCAGGCCCTTTTGTGACTTTTGCAAAAGACCAAGACACACCAAAGGTAAATGTTTCAAACTTCATAGATATCCACAACAGTTCAATCGACAAGGAGCCCAAAACCATAATTTGAATGCCCAAAATCACAATTAATATCCCAGGAATAACAATGGAAAGAGTATTGCAGTAAATGTTGTAACTAGAGTACAAGGCATGCCACTAGATGCAATGACAAACCAAGGAGAAGATCTGGATCATTAGGAAAGTCACAGTAACCAAAACATGAATCTTTCAAAGGAGCAATATGACCAAGTAGTGAGGCTGCTACAACATTTCCAAAGTGATGGTGCAGGAGATACTTCAAGCAATACAAATGTAGCCAATGGAATAGTAAACTTTGCAGGTATTGTGACCTGCAATTCTTCTATAGATTTTGACAAACTCTCATGCAAGTTCTTTCAAGCAAAGGCTGACTTATGAATTCTAGACTCAGCAGCTTCACACCGCATGACCTTTAACAAGACACACCTACAGAATATAATTGTCCTACCCTATCCTTTACTTGTGAAACTACCAAATGGTTACAAAGTGAAAGTAACAGAAGTGGGAACTGTGACTCTTACACCTGAAATAGTTTTATATATAGACCTACTTTTTCATTATTTCAAATACAATCCTATCTCTATCAGTTCATTCACAACACATCTCAAATGTCTAGCTTCTTTCTCTAACACATGATGTATTCTACAAGCCCCTTCTTGAAGAGGCCTCTGGAGATTGGTAAGGTTCATAATAGGTTGTATCTTCTCTGCTCAGATTACTTAAACAAAGGAAGTTCTGCTGTAGCAAAGAAGAGTGCAATTTCCTCTTTCTCCATGAGAAACAGTCATGATAGTGCAACACATTATTTTTCTCATTCTTGTCAATCTTGTCCTCCTATAAATATTCAGTGTCCTTCACATTCCTGCCACCCTTGTTCTACTGTAAATATTGTGTCTTCATCTTCTATTGTAAATACTTTCACCTGGAATAAATAAATAGGGGTTATGATTTTGACTCTTTTTTAATTGATGCAAGTGACACAAATCTGTTATGGCACTATAGACTTGGGCATGTACCTTTTGGGAATATGAAAGGAATGTCTAATATACCAGTGACATTTGTATCAAAACAACCTTTTCTTTGCTCTACATGCCCTATGGCCAGACAAACTAGACTTTTTTCCCATTAAAAGTTACAAACACCACTGCTATATTTGACCTTTAACATATTGATTTGTGGGGACCTTTATCATGTACCCACTCATGATAATTTTAAATACTTTCTTACTATAGTAGATGATTTTAGTAGATCCACTTGGACTCATCTACTCAGTTGTAAAAGAAATGCATTACACACTCTTAGAAGTTTCATATCTATGGTTGAGACACAATTTACTACCAATGTAAAGTGCATCAGATCAGACAATGGTTTGGAATTTACTAGTAGTGAAGCCACTCTATTCTTTCAGTCCAAAGGAATTGAACACCAAAAAATCTACCCTTATACACCCAACAAAATGGTATAGTAGAAAAAAGAATAAATACCTATTAGAAACTGCCAGAGACTTGATATTTCAAGCCAAACTCCCTTTGAAGTATAGGGAAGAATATGTACTTATAGCAACTTTTCTCATAAATCGATTTCCCACTGTAGCTTTAAAGAACAAATGTCCTTTTGAATTGTTGTATGGAAAGAAACCAAATTACTCACACTTAAGAAGTTTTGGTTGTATATGCTATTCTACTATTTCTAAACCTCATAGAGACAAGTTTGAGCCAAGGGCTTCTCCACATGTATTTGTAGGTTATCCTTTTGGTGTCAAGGGGTACAAAGTGTTGAGTCTAACTATCAAGAAAATCTATTTATCTAGAGATGTTGTTTTAAATGAGTCCATCTTTTCTTTCTCTCTTCCATCAGTGTTAGTTACCCACTCTTCCTTGCCTCATACTGTTGCACATCATGACCGCTCTACTATATTTCCCTCGTATCCTTCTCATAGTGTCACAACTCCTCAAAGAGATGTTTCTGTTACACCTATCTCAATGTCACCTAATCACACTATACACTCACCTATTTCAATGTCACCTAATCACATCATACACTCAACTCCTATCTCTAACACCGCTTCACCACAAACAACATCTCCAATTACTTCGAGAATTAATCAGCCCTCTCCTTCCACACTAAAACCCAATCAGAGAGTATCTAGTAGAGTATCTAAAGTTCAATCTTACTTGTCTGAATATGTATGTTCTGTTCCAAATCTAAAACAACCTCATAATGTTGAAGTCACTCAGACTAACTCACCTTTCTATCTCAATGCCCTTTTTACCCAAAATAGTCACATTACTCATGATGTCTTGAGTCTTGATAGCTAGCAGGTTGTGAGAAGTATTTGCAATGACAAGGAGCCCTTTTCTTATGAAGAAGCAGCAGAAAATCCTGCCTGGCAACATGCCATGCCACAAGAATTTGAAGCACTTCATGCAAATAACACCTAGACATTGGTTCCATTACTTGCTGGAAAGCAAGCCATAGGCTACAAGTGGGTATACAAGATCAAACATGAAGCAGATGAAAGTTTAGATAGATACAAAACTAGATTAGTTGTGAAAGGATATACATAGAAGGTAGGAATAGACTATACATAAACCTTTCTCCAATAGTAAAAATGACTATTGTTAGAGTCTTAATTGCTACTACTGCCAAGAATACCCAGGAGCTCTTTTAGTTGGATGTGAACAATGATTTCCTTCATGGAGATTTGCATGAGGAGGTCTACATGAACCTGCCCCAAGGTCTTACAGTCTCCTCTCCTGGACTAGTTTTCAGATTGAACAAATCTTTTTATGGCTTGAAGCAAGTCAGCAGACAGTGGTATACTAAGCTCACTAAATCCCTATACTCTAAAGGCTATAGTCATTTCATGCATGGTTACTCTCTATTCTATAAGAAGACTATTGATTGTGTAGTTTTTGATGGAGTCTATGTAGATGATGTCCCATTGACAAGAAATGACCTTCCTGAGATTCATATGTTGAAAAACTTCCACATGAGCAGTTCAAAATCAAAGATTTAGGGAGATTTCACTACTTCTTGATACTTGAAGTACTCTACAAAGATGGTGGAATTTTAATCTCCCAAAGAAAATTTGTCCTTGATATCCTTAAAGACTATGATTACTAGTTTTTCCTCTTCCCTTGATCCCAAAGTTAAATTGAAGGCTAAGGAAGGAACACCCTTGTCTGATCCTACTTTTTACACACAGTTGGTTGGGAAGTTAAACATCCTCACCAACACTAGACTAGATATAGCCTACGGAGTAGAACACTCGAGCCAATATATGCAAGATCCTATAGAGCCTCACCTTCAGGCTGCCTATCACATGCTTAGATACTTGCTCAAGGATCCTACTTTGGGACTCTTCATGTCCAATGATGCTGACTTCTCAGTCCAAGCCTATTGTGATTCTGATTGGGCTGCCTGCCATGATTCTAGGAAATCAGTGTCAGGTTATATTGTTCTATTGGACAATAGTCCCATTAGATAGAAATCTAAGAAGTAAGAGACGATCTCCCTTTCTTCAGTAGAAGCAGAATATAGATCTATCAGGAAGGTTGTTGGTTATCTTGTCTGGCTGTATCGTGTGCTTGCAGAGCTGGTTGTCCCTCTTGTCCTGCCTATTCCTATGTTTTGTGACAGTCAATCTGCTCTCCATATTGCCAGAAATCCCATGTTTCACGAGCGCACTACGCACATTGAAGTTAACTGCCACTTTGCGAGGTCCAAGCACTAAGAAGGTTTCATTTTGCTTCAGCACATAATGACTGGTGATCAACTCGCTGACATCCTCACAAAGTCCCTTATTGGGATCAAACATGCTACTGTCCTAGGCAAGTTGGTTGTGCTTCCCTCACCTCCAACTTGAGGGGGGGGGGTATTAAGAGTAGAATTGTATTTATTCAGTAGTTAGTTATTACTGTTGCTTTAGTCAGTTATTGTTATCTGTTAGTTAGTTATTAGTTAATGCTTAGCTGTCTATTAGCTATCATTTCCAGATTAGTTAGTTAGCTTAGTGCTCAGTCAGTGCTCATTGTATAGAAGAACTACTCTGCAACATAATTGAATTTGAGTTTCACTTTTCTCAATTAGAGACTCCCTCTCTGTTTCTCCTTTCTTCAGTCGATATTCTGGAAGCTTTTAACTGTCAATTAGAGACTCCCTCTCTGTTTCTCCTTTCTTCGGTCGATATTCTGGAAGCTTTTAACTGTTTCCTCCATTGTAGCTGTGAAGCTTTCTAAGCTTGAATTCTAAAGCTTGACAGAAATAACTCTATCTAGCAAAGATCGGTTTTGGAGGTTTGAACACGCAAAGGATATCACCAATTCATTGGTGTGTGGCAACTTTGCAGTAACTTTGTCAGCACTAATAAGTTCTGAAAATTAAAGTTAGTAAAAAGACGAACTCAGCTACTTACTCCTTGTATAATTTCATCATTATATTTTCATTTATAAAGTAGTAGTAGCATCCCACCCAATTAGGCAACTCTTACTAGCACTTGGTAAAACTAGAGAGGAAACTAGTATAAGGTACTATTATCCTATTACATAATACAATCCCTATTACATAATCAGTTTTAGAGGAAACATCTCTCTCTTTTTTTCTTTTTTTGAATATATCCCAGTGAGTTAGTTTGCGACTAGCAGAAGATTTTAGAAACTAGAATAATAGATTTGGTTGGGCGAGAGGCTAGCTAAAACTGATTAAGTATTTGCCAGGAGATTTTTTGTGCCATGGTATATAATTCAACTACTTTAGTAAAGATTGATTATGTTGAATTGGTCTATTCATCTTTATCAAGTTCAAAGGATTTAAAATTAAATCTTAGACAAACTAATAATTCACATACTCTCAATGAATTGTTCGGAAAAAGCATGATGCCTTAGTTTTATACTCCACGTCCGTTTCAATTTATGAAACTATTTCCTTTTTTAGTCCGTGACAAAAAGAATGATAATTTTTTATATTTGGAAATTTTTTATCTTTGTTATAAAACAATAAAAGAAGAAGAAGAGTATTGCAGAGAAAAGTAGGGAGAGGAAATTCTTATTGATATGGGATGATTTACATCAGAATAGAACCCTCTATTTATAGAGAGAGAGTGACTTAGCCATCAAGTAATAAACCCTAGAATCTCTCTAAATATAGACATTCACCATAAATAGAATTCTATTTGTAACACTCCCCCTTGAATGTCTATTCAACAGATAATGTGCCTCGTTAAAACTTTAACTAAAATAAAATCCAGTGGGAAAAAAATTCTAGTAAAGGAAAAAGGGTACACATATCTAACAATACGCCTTTTGGTTGCCTCATTAAAAATATTGCAAGGAAAACCCAGTGGGATAAAACCTTGTAAGGGAAAAAGAGTGCAACGCGCATTAACTCCCCCTAATGAGAGCATCAATTCACATCTTTAAGCATTTGCATTCCAATCTTGTGCACCATCTTCAAAAGATCTTTGGTAGAAGCTAAGATGTATTGTCTTCATATGATCTTGTTAGAATCGTCAGTTCAATATCTTCACATAGGGGTAAAGACTCTTGCTATCATATTATCATGCTTATAGTTATAGCAAGATACTTTTGTGCACAAATTGCACTGAGGAAGTGGTACCTCAAGATCAAGAATTGTAGATGCTTCAAGCAACTTAAATCCTTCATGGATTGTCATATAAGTTAAGTCATATAAGCCATATAACAGACTTTAGATGCATATCAAGTTTTTATGTCATGCTAGACATATAAGATATCGAAAACTGACTACACATATCATGGGCTTTATACTTTCAAGTATTTGAATTGCAGGTCCAAAACAACATTTTTTTCATATGAAACCAATTCTATTCGAATTGTGTCTCTTCCATTTGGCCAATATTTTTGTGTCTATATTCGATAGACTTAATTAAGATCCTCATCTATACTTAGCGCTATGATAGATGTCGTCGACAAACATTTTATATAGGTTTCAATATTTCTTCATAAAGACATAACATAGAGATCTCTTCATTTATATATTCAGGTACCTAGATCTCTCATGAGATTTTATGAAGTGTTATGTCATGTGATCTTCTAGATCACTTGCCTCCTTTATTATGATCATTTTGATCATTTGCTCATCTTCTTTATCAAGAAGTTTTATTTGAAACCAATTAGTATATACGCTTTAAGCGTACCATAGACTTTGTCCTTCTAAGACTTAATAGGAGAATTTGCAATGAGAATATAGTTACTTTCTTTGGACCAGCAAATGCGTCTGGCATGCTTTGCAATATATTGCAAATGAATTATCCTTTTATGAACTTCAAGTTCATATTATCGTATTTGAGGATCTAGATATACAAATGATAATTCATTCCACACAACATTTTCTCAACTGTTTATCATGTCTCTTCCTCATGTTAGAAAAATTAACTTGTTTCCTCAACTTTGAGAACCCATCTTTGTGCGTTATGGTATTAATCAATATATACTGCACATCAATAATAATAAGATGGAATTATTTGGTTCCTGACCCTGAACCATTTGTGAGGGGAGAATGTAATATACGAAACGTATATAACCTATATCAAACTGATATAGATAACTTTGTTCTCATAAGCAATAGTTTAGCTATTAAGTGGAGACACTCAATAAATTATTTTGTTAAACTGGTTGTGATATAAACCAACTTATCAAGATGAACTTCTTGAATAGAAAATCTGGAAATTATGCTTGAAATTAAACTATTGAGCAAGTTACCTCGCAAAATACCATGTTGCGAGTTAATAATAATTGCACATGTAACCATCTCATAGATGTATCTTATGTGGTATACATGGCAGGTGAATGGACCCATATTCACCTTTGATATTTTCAGCATTCATGGGATTCAATCCCAATTTTAGTTGGTCAATTAATTAACGAGAACAAGCAATATAAGAGAATTCGTAAAGAACTTTCTAGTTTTTTTAATATTTACCCATGTGAATTCTCTATTATTTTTGCACATCATACTTAAATTGATATGGCTAACCCAAATACCAACTGAATAAATTATCAATATTGATAAACTTCAAATTTACACCATGACGTGTGCAATTATTAATAAACACCAAGTTTATTATGATATGAGTTTTTATATCAATAAACTTCTACTTTATTATGGCATTCTTTTGTTTGTATAGTACAAACTCGAGAATAAAGCGGGTAACTTTTCACATACATATTACCCCGCTACAAGTTGTAGTAGTAGAAGATATTAAACCTTTCCTTTATTTATAGTCTCAGTATGACCAACCGCTTTCACGAATACTTTAGAAACTAAATAAGTTTCTTTAAGACTTACTACAACACAATATCTTATTGATAATCAATTTTATTTCTCCAAAATAGTAATAATTGGCTCTTCCAGAGCTCTCAATTAATTTGGTACTACCACATATTCATCAACATCCATATGGTGAATATCTCTTTTAAAGAGAAAGTTATACCATTATGGTTATGGTCAAAATTATATGCAAGATCTGTTTCTTGAATTACCGTTGTCTTTTAATAATCACATTGCCAAAATATTTTGGCGTACAATAGGTACGTGACCAATGACCATTCATGCCATAATAATGATATTATTTTCTTTTATCATCTCAAACCTCCTTCTAGAGGTGAGTGTGATATATTCGCTACCACTAGCACGTTCATATTCTTTGAAGAATGAATATGTATTCATAAATCAGATGTTGTCACATTCACATCATGAATGGACCATAATCATCTATATGTGCTTTATAAAATCTCATGTCAAATCAATGACAAATATTACTTCACAAAGTGAAAGATTATTTTGAGAATCCTTATTATTCCCATTATCACAATGATGACGATTATAATTTCGTCTGTTGCCACATCCACATCCATTGATACCTTCACGGTAATAATTTTATCTTCTTTCAGATTTATCATATATTCCTATCACATTCTCTTAAGGGAATGAGAATGGAGCAAATTCAATGGGATGGGTTTTCAATTCTTTGCCCACAATCATACATGAATTTGATCATGGCAAGGCATAGAAATTTTACTACTTTGGGTGGTTATAATTTCTTTCAAACTCCATTAGAGTTACAATCAAAATTTATCGTCTTTGTTTGTATTTAAAATCAAATTATAGAATGTCAAGAATTTGAAAGAGAAAAGTAAAATGCTTACCTTAAATCCAGAATTTAATCATGAAGGAAGTTCATGGAACAATTGACAATCATTATGCTCAATCCCAAAGCTTCTACTCAATTGGTTAGAGTCTCGTGCTGATAACGTGTTATAAAACAATAAAAGAAGAAGAAGAGTATTCCAGAGAAAAGTAGGGAGAGGAAATTCTTATTGATATGGGATGATTTACATCGGAATAGAACCCACTATTTATAGAGAGAGATAGTGACTTAGCCACCAAGTAATAAACCCTAGAATCTCTCTAAATATAGAGATTCATCATAAATAGAATTCTATTTATAACAATCTTTATGTAATGATTTATAGCCACACAAAATATATGTGCCGCATTTTACATCATAAGTTTAAAAGTTTTCTTTTTTTTCTTGAACTCGGTGGCTAGTCAAATAGTTCACATAAATTAAAACGGAATAGCATGTGACATAAACCAAAACCAATGCCTAAAATCTTACTATTAATATATCAAAATTATGAAATTCGTTTCTTGGAAAAAAAATGATCATCCCAACTGCATGGTACTGTTTCCCTGACAACAACAGCAGACGTGGATAAGTCCAAATACAAATTCAGAGGTACGCTGGCTAGGTACAATGGTGCTACAAATCTCTAGTAGTGTAGTAGTAGTACTACACAAAAAGGAATACATCAAATGTTCATTTCAGAGGACTTAATTAGTACTAAGTTCATGAGTCTGAAAGATTAATACTAATAAACCAAACGAATTTGGACGATGCATTGTGAGTTGTAACATCAGAATGTAAATGTAATAGCTAAAGCAAGCATTCAGCCAAAATTTTGTGAAGTTAAAGCAAATAAAACATCTTACACCATGCACGTTAATTAAACTTCAGCAAATTAAACATTCTTACGCTTAAACTTCAGCAAATATAACATTCTCACGCTTAACCTTCAGCAAATATAACATTCTTACGCTTAAACTTTAGCAAATATAACATTCTTACACTACATCAACTAATTTAACTTCTGCAAATTAAACGTCTAGCTAGTTGACACATCCCCTAACAATGACAGCATCAGCAACTTGAAATCAGGTCTCAGGCGCACCTGGGAACTGCATTCGAGATAAAAAGAAATGTTATAAGTACTATGGCCAATACCATTTTCAAAATCCAGTGAATAAACTGAAGTTTCTCAAATACATCATAGCAGAGAAGAAACAACCTTTTAGATGAGAGAAACCAACAAAATATATTAAAGCAAGCAAACAACAAATATATACTGTAAACTCAACAAATAAAAAGAATATCTAGAATGAATAAACAGAAGTCTCTCAAATACATCAGAATAGAGAAGAATAAGAGAACCCAACAAAATAAATAGAGCAAGCAACCAACAAATATACCATATACCAGTAATAAACATGAAACAAAGAGTAGTAAACAAGACTCTATATCTGCTACTAACCTTTTCACAAAAACATTCAACTTATTTCTCACCAAATAGCTAGGAAATGATTTATAGTAAGAGACGAACGTGAGAAGGGGGTTTTGATCATACCTGTGGGAGTTCTTGTTCAGGTGGGGCAACCTCCTCCTCAGGTGCTGAAGCCTTTATCCAATCTTTAACTAAATTAAAAGCTGAAAGAAGGAAGGAGATCCCGCAAAAAATAGCCAAGACAAAGTAGATAACAATCATAAATATTGGAAGGTGGATGGTTTTGTTCACGTAATGCCAAACCAGGGGAATGATTCCACAAGAGCTCACAAACCCAGATATCCCTGTGCGTACAGCGTGGTTCACAGGAATGTTGCCAAGTATATTATTGCAAATAACTGCCATTTTTTTGACTTGGGAAGGAGGAAATATTTTACACTGATATGGGACTGTCAGTAACGAAGAAGAATATATAGAACAGAATCAGACGTTTGTTACGTCGGGATTCGTGAATCGTCCTTTTTATATATATATTTTAAATTACCACAAGAATCAAAACATGTTTTGATTCTTGTGGTAATTGATTAAACACATTTAAATTTTACTAAATTAAACTGTATTTTCTTGTATATAGAATTTATGTTATATTTAGACTAATTTCAGAACTATATTATCTTATATATCGAGTAACAATATAAATTTTATGTAGGTATGTGATTAGTGATATTGCCAGTATGAATATTTTTGTTTGATCGTATAATATTCATTTGATATGTTTGCATGAATTTGAGATTGTATCATATTTATATTTGTTAAGGTTACATAAATTCGATACTCCGAGCATTTTAGACGGATTCTTTTTTCACGTGATTTATGTTTATATCCTTCTCGTTAAATTTTTTTTTAAAATTATATAGGAGTAATATTTCATTCTAATTACAGAACGCCGACATTAAAAGTCTATTTCAAATGTAGCTAAAATTTGTACGTACCTACTAGGCTAAGACTTATACTGATTGTTGTCAAATGTGATCATTATCTTTATACTCTATAACCCGCAAATTTCATATGAATATTGTCGTGCAAGAGAGTGATATGTGAATCGGATTATATAGAATCAGGTGTTAGTTGTTACATGGGAAATCATGCACCATTCTTATAATTCTTAATACAAAGAATCAAACGTTCCATAAAAAATATAATATTTACATTATAGTTCTTACATAACTAATCCTCACATTTCTAATCCCTATATTATTATTTATACATTTAAATTATTGCCCAACCAAACAATGTTAGTATCAAGCTGATATGGAGGGTATACTTAGTGCTTGCACCAAACTAATAAATATTACATTATACTATTTAATTATGATTAATTAATATGCATGTTGAACATGATGTTAAAAACATATTTTAATATCTTATTAATTTCTTTAAAGTTCTGTAAATATAAATTATAATGTCATAATATGTAATCACAGAATGCGGGGGGAAAAATTGAGAATGAAGTACCAAACCATGAGGAGATAAATGAATATTTAAGTGGGATATATATCTGACACTCGTATATTATAGGAGTACCATTGACTTAGAAGTTGTTGTTACCTGGGGAAACGTGCATCGTCCTTCTTTCTTTTTATTTTCTCTTTTTATTTTTGAGATAATACCACTTTTAATTTTGCATCTACGGGCTACGGCAACTCTAAACTAGATTTTGAAAGCACTTCTTTTTAATCTTTTTTATTTCAGTTGATACCATGTTGAGGGTAATTTATAATTTTAACTTGATTTTCAAACTTAGTACGTATTACTATGTGTTAATTATATTTTTATTCTCCTTTAAACCAGAATCTAACTAAAGCCAAATTATTTTCCGAATAGAATCGATTTTTTATGTAGTATTTTATCCATACAATAACTTTTACCTATATCACTCATTTTTATAATTTTTGTAAAATTACCTCTTTATAACAATCATTAAAATACTAATAGATTCATTACTTATAAAAAGATGAAGCAATATTAATGGTGGCCTGGTAAAAAAGAATTATTGATTCAGTGATGGCATAATGTTTTCCGGATTAAGGAATACTTATTTACTTTTAAAAGAAAAGGATTGAAGAAGAAGAGAGAAGTTTGGAAAATTATTTAGAGAATTTTTTTTAACAGAATCAAACATGCATGAAGATGAGAGCTAATTATTCATAGACTTGAAACAGATGTAGATATTCTTTTACATCCAAATGAACTGTATTATAGGCACTAGAATCGCAAAACATTACACACTGCAAAAACTTGGAAAAATGAAGAGTAACTAACTACTAGTACGAACATGAAACTAAATGAAGCGTGAAATAGCAAGCTAGGAACATTACGTGAGTGTAAAAAAGGAACGAACAGATTTATGATGCAAAAAAAGGAATTATTAGTGCATGAACAGATGAAGATCTACTACCATGATCTATTCTTTTCACTTCAGAAAGTCCACCATTGCCACCAGAAATGGCTGCTACGATAGTTGCCTTGATGGAAAAGGGAGAGAGATTTGAGGAACAAGAGAGATGATTGAGAATCTTGCTGATAGAGGGAGATGGAGAAGAGGGAGAAAGAACATAATTGGTGTATTTCATGCTTCAATGGTAGAGTATAAAATAAATACATATTTTGCTATAAAATAGAAAAGGTAGCTATAAATAATAATATTTTAAATTATTTTGTTTATAATAAATAAGATATAATAATTTGCTATAGGAGGTAAAAAGCAGTTTGTGTTTGGAACTGTTATTTAATGACCATTTTTAAGTGTACAATTACAAAAGTAGACATATAAAGATTCATTATGCATGCAATTAGTATTATTCGGATATTGATGATTTAATATAAACCACAGTAACAATCATATGATGATTTACTTGGTTAAGCTGTGAGGTGAAAATTAAGAGAGAGAACGTACGTTTATGAGACTATATGGGTCATAGTATTGTCGACTAGTACGTGGGATTAGTCTTTGTTGGTGCTCCTATTATTATAGAAGGATACTATGGTAGAAATAACCCTGATAAGACTATTTTTGACTTGAAATTTTTGTTTTTACAGTCCTGTTTTTAAGGAGAAACTACAAAATTCAGCATCTTCCTCGCCAAAGGCGGAGCCAAACTAATGGGTTTGGGATTTTAGTCTTGTTAAGTTATTGAGTTCTAAATTAATAATTTATACATTTTAATTAATTTTTAGACAAATATAAAGTTTGGACCAAAGTTACTGGGTTCGACCGAACCCGTAACCGCCATGCTACCTCCGCCCATGTTCCTCGCAATAGAAAATTAAAATATGTAGCTTCTACAACTATTCAAAATCTTTTATTTTTCCCACTAGAAGCTTAGTAATTCCCTAGTAGATTATAGTGGGCAAATTCATGAATTGAATTAAATGGTGCCTTGTAATTTAACTAATTTAGAGTTAATTTAATGAAAGATTCACGCTCTTTAAACATCCTATCAGAAGAAGAAAGGGGATTAAGTCATCGCTTTCAATTCGATAAAGGTTTTTTTTTAAAATGTTCACGATGGTCCGTCTCTTAATTTAAGGGGATATATTTTTGATTTCTAGTTTCTCAAACTTGACCAACTGGCTATAAGTTTCCCTAATTCCGTTTAAAAGTGCACCTAAATCTTCTCTGGTTTCTATTTCCTCTTGTTCTTGTTGGATCTGAATAAGAAAATAGAATAGCTTCATATATATTTTAAGAGTGAATTCTTAGACCCACAAGTAACGGGAAATAAAGACCAGCAGTATGTCCAATATATGGAGTTATCACAATACAAATGTGCAGCGCGGGCATCCTTCTAGTTCAAAGTTCGTTATAATAAATAAATTGAAATAAACAAAAATTGATCTGTCATATTCAACGGTTAAAACATTAAACTCGCGCGACTGACCATTTTTTACATTGTGCATCTTTAAAAGCAAAATTAACATACTTAAAAATAAATATTAACATTCGACATCATTTTAGATTAGACGGAAAAAATTTGATATCTCTTGGAGGAATTAATATCAATGAAAGGAAAAGTTGTTAACATTCCAAATTGTAAATGAGTCAAGTATTTGAAATGGACGGGCAATATAATTATTAGAAAACGAAAGTTGCTAGTATACTGGTTTTTGTGTGTGTGAGAGAGAGAGTTCTAACAATATTGTTAATTTCCATCTTTATCGAAGTAACTGATTGATGTCACGAAATAAGAAGGAACTATCATCAACTAAAATAGCCTTATTTTATTGGAGGGGAGAGGAGCTCTTGTGTTATGAGGGATTGGTTTCAGTTATCCACTCAGCTTTTGGTGTGACGGAGATAAATTAAAGCCCAAAAATTAAACAAGATAAAAATTATAAAATCATACTAATGAAAATTTAAAAAGGAACAAAAAGGAAAGAGAAAAAAGGCGAAGATTCTAGACCTTCGTGAACTTCAAACATGCATGAAGATCAGAGCCAATTACTCGTAGCCTTGAAACAGATGTAGATATTGTTAGGACTGAAAATATCAGGTGTCATGCGGAAGCTAGGAAAGAGAGTCTTCAACAATAATAAATCAAACAATAAAAAGAGATATACCAAAAGAGACACAAATATTTAACGTAGTTCGGTCAACTGACCTATATCCACGACGGAGATGAGCAACCCACTATATAAAAAGAGAGTACAAAATATCGAGAGAACAACCTCACGAAGAGGCAAATACAAGTGACACACTAACACTTGTCCCGTAGAGTTCTCCCCCTAAACACGACTCTCAAACCCATATGGCTACATTGTGGATGCTACTGAATGAGAAGAAAGAATCCTCAATTTATAGAAGTCCAAACCTTTTCCTACAAGAAAAAGGACTAGCCAAGTATAGTAGAATTATAATTTCCTTTTACAAAAAGGAAAACCCAATTAAGGTAATTATATTGCCCTTTCCTTCAAGAGATAGGAAAATCAAATATGGTAAGAAAATTATGGCAAACACCTAACAATTCTCCCCCTTGGCCGGAATTTTCTGACAAAATAAACTTGATCCACCTTCTTCAAATAGCCTTCAACAGGTCGCATCTCCAAATCTCTACCAAAACGTTTGTCTCAACGCGAGTAGTATCCCGATCAAATTTCTCAAACAAATATTACGATTATCGTCAAATATGTTGCGGCTAGAACTGAACCCGGCAAGATGAACCTGTCTTGAACCTCGCTCTTATACCACTTGTTAGGACCGAAAAAATCAGCTGTCATGCGGAAGCTAGCAAAGAATGTCTTCAACGACGATAAATCAGACAACAAAGAGAGATATGCCAAAAGAGAGACAAACATTTAATGTGGTTCGGTCAACTGACCTAATCCACAATGGAGATGAGCAATCCACTATATAAAAAGAGAGTACAAAATATCGAGAGAACAACCTCACGAAGAGGCAAATACAAGTGACACACTAACACTTGTCCCGTAAAGTTCTCCCCCTAAACATGATTCTCAAACCCCTATGGCTACATTGTGGATGCTACTGAATGAGAAGGAATGATCCTCAATTTATAGAAATCCAAATCTTTTCCTACAAGAAAAATGACTAGCCAAGTATATGAGAATTATAATTTCCTTCTACAAAAAAGAAAACTCAATTAAGGTAATTATATTGTCCTTTCCTTTGAGAGATAGGAAAATCAAATATGGTAAGAAAATTATGGCAAACAGAGATATTCTTTTACATCCAAATGAACTGTATTATAGGCACTAGAATCGCAAAACATTACACAGTGCAAAAACTTGGAAAATAAAGAGTAACTAACTAGTACGAACATGAAACTAAATGAAGCGTGAAATCTAGGAACATTACGTGAGTGCAAAACAGGAACGGACAGATCTATTATGCAAAAAAGGAAATAGTGCATGAACAGATGAAGATCTACGTACTACCATGATCAAGGTTATCTTAGCTTCCTTGGGGAGCCATGGATAAACCATCCGAGCGACGTTGCGGAGCAGCAGTTGCAGGTTCTCCAGATAAGGCTTTTCTCACATCTTCAACAACAATGTAAATCTGAAGGAGGGTGACGCTACCGAGAAAGATAGCCAAAAAGAAGGCAAACACAATAACCCCAGTTGATACATGGTCGGTCGTGGAGTTTTTGTGTAAATAATGCCTTACCAAACATGTTATTGGCCAAGAGGAAATAGCACCAGTGAATGTTGCACATCCTGCATATATATTTGTAAGGGAAGTTGTAAATGATATTACCAATGATGGATGGTTGGTCCATTTTATACACGCTAAAAATTGAAATGAGCCACTCGCAACTGCTCTCTAAGATTCTATAACAAACTTTCTGGATTAACTCACTTGCATGCCCACGGCGCGTGATATTTTGCCATTTCCCATAGGCATGGTGATGAGGAGAATAATCCACGTCAGCATAAAGCTTTGATATTCCAGGTTTCTTTTTTAATTTTACAAAATTTATTAAAAGTCTCTCCAATGAAATCTATTTATTTTGTTATATTGTTTTTAACTATTACAAAATAATAAATATATAAATAGTTGAGTAAGACTGTTATAGAAATATATTTTTACAAAAATATATTGTTATAATGATTTTATGTAGGGGTGTTCATGGTTCGGTTTGGGTCGATTTTTCCCTAAAGAGAAACCAATGGTTTGTCAAATATTGGGACCAGATCAAACCAATTAAGTCGGTTTTTTATCGATTCGATTCTTGTCCGTTTTTGTCGGCTTTTCGGTGATTTATTGATTTTTTTCGTAAATATGAGACATACACTACCAAACGCATATTCCGGCGACTACATTTTCAACGTAACACTATCAAATCAATTGCTCTTTGATAAATCTATCATTTACTAAGATATATTGATAATAATTGAATTAAATAGTGATGAGTAATTTAAGTACTCAATTAAAAATCGATTATTTTTATCATGAAATAAATTCTTGTACTTGCAAAAGAAAACTACCATTCAAATTAGAATATAAAGGCAAAGAATTAGATTATTATAATAGCAAAGGACTAGACTAAAAATTCAAATGACTAATATGTACGACAAAATTTTAGAATCTTTATATAAAAATACATATATGTAGGTGTAATAATAATTTTAAATAGTCGGTTTGGTTCGGGTTTTTTTCGGTTATTTTTTTATTAAAACTAAAACCAAACCAAATTTGATCGGTTTTTAAAATTCAAAACCAAACCAAACCTAAAAATTATCGATTTTTTTGGTCGATTTGGTTCGATTGTTCGGATTTTTATGAACACCCCTAATTGTATGTTGTTATTATAAGTAAAAGCACATAAATAATATGATAGTGTAACTGTTATTTGGGGGTTGGGGTTGGGGTTGGGTGAGGGGTCTAACAAGTCTATACTATATTAAAAGCACAGAAGATCGTAGCTAAATTTGGTTCATCTTTTTTACCTTTTAAAATAGAGTTTATATTGGACAAAATAGTTATTTTATTATTTTTTTAATATTTAGCACTTTAAAATCAGTTAAAATTTTATTTATTAAAGTTTTTCTCAATTGAATTACTATATAGAAAATCCTAACATTTATGATATTACAATTGATTAAAACACCTTATACAAATCAAACAATTTGTTTATAAAATTTTCTATATTTTGTAGGTACATACACATTAGGAATGTGCATTTCATAATTTTATTAATCATTTTAAAGTTCCATTCAATGTACATTTTTCTCTCAAATTAATATTTAAACTATTGTATGTACATTAATTTATATAGTTATTTTATTAAAATTATCCTAATGCCATTAAAGTGTTGTCCACTTTTTTACTATAATACCTTTCATGTTAATTTTTCTAATATATAGGGTTTCGATATTAACTAAAAAAAATTTAATTAAGTTTTTATAATTTATTTATACTCTATACTATATTAAAAGCACGAAAGCCGTTAGCGAAATATCGTTCACCATTTTTATCCTTAATAAGTATAGTTTATATTGTATATAATTGTAATTGTAAATATAAATGAGTTAAAAAACTTAAAATGGCCGAATTAGAGTGCAAAAATAGCTCGGTCGGTTTTCCGCAGTTAGTCACTTCTGCCTTGGGGTTTTTTTTTATCAAAATTGATCGGTAATTCATGTCACTTTAGTTTTAGTATTCTTTTACCATAATTGTCGTTGAATTTTTCTTACTATATTTTGCCATCATTGCGGGTTATTCAATTGATGAATATATATTCTAAAGATTTAAGGATGTGCAATAATTTTTATAGCGTAAAAAGCCCCAAATTAGAAGGAATAAGGAGAATACAATTTTAAAAAAGTATATTCTAAACATTTACGGATGTGCAATGATTTTTATAGTGTAAAAAGCCACTATAATGTCACTTTAAGTTTAGGGTTTTTTCATTAAAATCACACAGCAATTAATGTAATTTATGGTTTAATGTTCTTTTACCAAAATTATCATAAGATACAAAGCGATTTTTGAATTTCTAGAATTTTAAAACAAAAATTATTTAAAATAAGAAAGAGTTGAACACTTTTATAAAAAATTACTATTTCACATTCTTTATCATAAACTCTTGATAGTATCTGTATAAGGGTAAAATTAAGCTCATTGCATGACTCGACTTCTCGGTGAGCCAAACAAAGCAGAAACGTGACCGTAGTGTATCGAAGTCAAAGCGAAGAGCCCCTTGTATCGGGGCTCGGGCAAAACACCTACCCCCGAGGATATTGGCTCCGGAGAGCATTACTAAACAGTTGTGCATGACTAACAACGGACTGTGATGTCCGTGCTTGACCAGATATTGCGGCGTGAATCTCGACCCGCAAAATCATTGATTATCAAAACAAAAGATTTTTACCTTTTTTAGAATTAAACTTAGGGTAAAATTTTCCTACTATATAAATGGAAGTCTGACTATTCATTAGGCACTTTATTTAATACGCACATCAAGGCAATACACTGTTGTTTTTCTTACTTTTGTTCATCAATTTCTCTATTACTGTGAGCCCGAGACAGAAGGCAGGCACTTCATTAAGCTATTATCGAGTCCCGGATCACTCCCTCCATTGATTTGGCAATTTATTAATATAATCCAACGCATTAATCATTTGTATTGAATTAATCCACATATCTTTAACACCACTTATAAATTCAATTGTTATCCGCTTTTGAGGGTAAATAGTTCAGCGCCCACCATGGGTCTAAGGATAATAGTGGCAAATTTGATACAAATTTTCGTAATGCACTTTGCTTTACTCTTGTTCTTTGAGATTTTAGTTTCAGGTAAATTTAAGAATGTCAAACTCTCAATATGCCCACTTGAACGTTGATGCTTAGTTTGGCCACCATGGTGAGAACAACAATATAGTACCCAGCAACGGGGTTCCCCCTATCGACCCCAACGTAGCCCCGGTCACAGACCCTATCGACGCCAACTCCCATGTGGCCATCGACGCTAACTTGCCCCCCGACCAAGAAAACAACATTCGTGGAGGAGCCAGGATGGTAGCCAGGGGTATGCACGATGGTGAAGGCGACATGATCAATTTGAGGGTGATTTTTGAACTATTATATAACCAAAGCCATGCTCCCAACAGAGTTGAGCCCGAATCATCCCGGGAGAACACTCGAAGAAATGAACAAACCTCGGAAAGTCTGTCATTTGAATCCTCTATTAATTAAATTTTCAAATATCTTGAATGACTTTCCTATCTTGTTGGTATATGACATCATAAACCAAAGTGACAGAAAGATATATCAAGAACATTGTCTATTAAGAGATATTATAGAAGATATAATATAGCTGTAACGACCTGACCGATCGTTTCGAGAGTTATAGCCCTATTCCCCCATTTCCTACTTCTTTTGTGTTCTTCAGGTATTTTATGATATACCGGGTTAGTTGGTTCGGTTCGGAGTGATTTCGGAGTGAATTGAGACACACAGTCTCTTATTTGAAAGCTTAAGTTGGAAAAATTGACTGGATGTTAACTTATGTGTAAACGACTTTGGATTTGAATTTTGATGGTTCCGTTAGCTACGTTAGGTGATTTTGGACTTAGAAGCACGTCCGGATTGTATTTTTGAGGTCTATAGAAGAATTAGGCTTGAAATGCCGAAAGTTAAAAATTTGGAAAATTTGTCTGATAGTGGACTTTTTTATATCGGGATCAGATTGGATTTTCGGAAGTTGGACTAGGTCTGTGGTGTCATTTATGAATTGTGTGCAAAATTTGAGGTCAATCGGATTTGATTTGATAGGTTTTGACGTTGTTATTCAAAAGTTTCAAAGTTCATTAGGCTTGAATCCGTTGTAATTCGTGTTTTTGATGTTGTTGGAGGTGATTTGAAGATTTTACTAAGTTCGTACGATGTTATGGGATATGTTGGTATGTTTGATTGAGGTCTCGAGGGCCTGGGGTGAGTTTTGGGTAGTTAACGGGTCATTTTTGGCTTTTGGAAGATGGCTGATAGCTGCTGGCATTTTTCTTCTGATTTCCTTATTCGCGATCGCATAAGTTCATCCTCGATCGCGTAAGATTGTTTGGGGAAGAGGTGATTTTGTTCTCTATGATCGCAGAGGAAGAAACGCGATGGCATAAGTGTTTTAAGTTGTGCTTCGCGAATGCGTGGATGAGGTCAAGTTCGCGTTCGCGTATAAGGCTTTGAGCAGTAGATGAGGGGAGGCTATTGCTCTAGACGATTGCATGGGGTTGGATGCGTTCACGTAGGTTTGAGAGGCAGTGATCCGCGATCACGTGGTTGATTCCGCGATCGAATAGGGTAAATGTGTGGGCACTCTGCTCTGTGCTTCGCGATCGCGAGGCCATTTCCGCAATCGCGGGGAAGAAAATCTGGGCAGACAGTGTTAAATTCAAAATCGAGGGTTTGAGCCTATTTTTCATATTTTGAGCTAGAGATCATGGATTTGGGCGATTCTTGAAGGGATTTTCGTGGAGTTTATTGGGGTAAGTATTTCTTGCTTGGTTTTGTTTAAATCCCATAATTATATCTTTGATTTTATCATCTAATTTATGATTTGTGGTGGAAAAATTTGGGGAAAAAGAAGAAGTGTCCTTGAGTAAATATGGTATGGTTAGACTCGTGAGTGAATGGGCTTTCGGATTTTATGACTTTTGTCGGATTTCGAGACGTGGGCCCAGAGGCTGGGTTGAGTCGATTTTGGATTTTGACTCTATTTTTGGCAATTTTCTTGTGGAATCGATTCCTTTATCCCATATTGATCGTATTGTGTTGTTTGTGACCAGATTCGGGACGTTTGGAAGCTGATTTGATAGGCAAGGGCATTGCAGAGTAGGATTTTTGCTTGGTTTGAGGTAAGTAACGCTTCCAAACTTGGTTCAGAGGGATCGAAACTCCAAACTATGTGTTATGTATTTAGTATTGAGGTGGCGCACATGCCAAGTGACGGGCGTGCAGGCGTGTACCGTGAGAATTGTGATGTGTGTTATTCCATTACACCGTTTAGTGACTCTATCATGTTGATATCCATGCTTTCATTATGTGATAAAGTAATTGAGCTGTAAATCATGCTAGATATCATGTTTAGGCTTTATGATGGTATTGTTGGGGACCCTTAGTGGTCGTTTCTTGCTGTCATTTTACTATTTCCATTAATATTCTTTACTCAGTCATGTTATTGTATTTTTCTATCATATCTCAGTCTCGGTTAATTATTGATTCATCATATCATTGTTTCGGGTTTGTTTTCATGACATTGTGAGCTTGTAGGTGAGACTGGAGAGATTGATGACTGAGTGAGGCCGAGAGCCTTGTTATGAGTGATAGTTATGGGATCGAGCTGCACGCGGCAGCGATTATATTGATGATTATGATAGTGCTTGGGCTGTATAAGCCCATCCGAAGTCTATAACACACCCCCAATGAGCGCGGGTGATATTATTGAGGGATAGATTTCCCTAGACATGGATTTGTCCGAAGTACTTGATACCTGGAGATGGATTTCTCCACAGGGTTGGATTGACCTTTTTCCTCAGTACTAGGTGACTTATAGTCAGTGTTGTATATGTTCTAAGATTGATTTCCCTGGTCCGGATGGCCATATACACTACCGAGTGGTTGAGCACTTGAGAATGTGAGCAGATGGTGCATTTCATACAGTCTGTGCATTGACATGTAGAGATAGCTGAGATTTATACCTTATATTGTTCTAACCTGTATTTACTGTATTACCTTGAGTTGTTTATTTAACTTGAAAACATGCCTACGTTTCTGCACATTTATTTATGTTATATCTGATGCGGTTGAGTTCGTCACTACCTTTTAGTCTAAAGTTTGGACTTGTTACTTACTAAGTTGGTGTACTCACATTACTCCCTGCACCTCGTGTGCAGATCCAGGCGATACCGGTCACAACGGAGGTTGTTGAATGAGGTTCCAGAGTTTGGAGACTATCTAGGTAGTTGCATGGCGTTCGCGGCCCTTAACTCTCCTTCCTTATCTTTTGTCGTATTTTCAGTTTATTTCTCTAGACTCTGTAGTGGAGTATATTCTGATCTAGATGCTTATGTACTCAGCGACACCCCAATTTTAGGCTGGATTGTGTCGTATTTTGGTATTTCTTATGTTTCAAATAGTTTTTCTTTAAATGTTAAATGCTTCCGTTAATGTTTTCAAACTTATTGTTGTTGTGCTGGGTTTCTTGAGTTGAGGCTGGCCTAGATCCAGGATAGGCGCCATCACGACAATTAATTTTGGGTCGTGACAAGTTGGTATCAGAGCATATGTTGCATAGGTCTCACGAGTCATGAGCGGGTTTAGTAGAGTCTTGTGGATTGGTACAGATACATCTGTACTTATCTTCGAGAGGCTGTATAACCCTTAGGAAAATTCACATTCTTGAATTCTTGTCGTGTGAATTTGTTGATTCATGTAACTAAACTTCTGTTATTCTATTCTCTCACAGATGGTGAGGGCACGTGCTATCGAGCAGGACGGACAACTACCAGTACTACCAGTTAGGGCCACGAGAGGCCGAGGTCACGTTAGAGGCCACGGTAGGGGTAGGGGTGCGGCCCGCACAACAGCTAGGGCAGAACATGTAGATCCACCAGTTGCCCCAGTCCAGGATCAGGTCCCAGTTGTAGATGCACCAGCGGGACCAGCTCAGGCACCAGGTGTGCCTATTGTTATCCCATGCATTCAGGAGATCTTAGCTCAGATTTTGACCATGTGCACCAGTCTTGCTTAGACGTTCTCTGTTTCTAGTACAACAACCACTTCCCAGGCCATGAGAGGTACTCAGACTGCCGCAACCCATACACCATAGCAGGTGGTACAGGGACTCCAAACACCGTGGGCACTACCAGCCCAGTCGGTTGCACCTGCTCAAGACTATGTGGTTCCAGTAATGCTCGATGATAAGTAGTGTAGATTAGAGAGGTTTAGGAGGCTCCAAACTCCGAGTTTCAGTGGTGTAGAGGGCGAGGATGCCTAGGGTTTCTTGGTCAAGTTTTAGAGGATTCTCAGTACAGTAGGTATTCTGGAGACCAGTGGGGTCACGTTCACTACTTTTTAGTTTACTAGAGTTGCGTTTACTTGGTGGGAGGCTTATGAGAGGCGTAGGCCAGTTGGTGCAGCGCCACTTACATGACAGCAGTTCTCCGTTCTCTTCCTAGAGAAGTATGTTCCATAGTCTCGCACAGAGGAGCTACACAGGCAGTCCCAGAGGTTGCATCAGGATAACATTACTATGACGCAGTATGAGATAAGATTTTCTGAGTTAGCACGTCATGCTGTCTGGTTGGCTCCAACAGACAAGGAGAGGATCAGGAGGTTCATCGATGGCTTTTCATTTCAGTTGCGAGTGCTCATGACTAGAGAAAGGGTGTTTGGTGCTACCTTTGATCAAGTTGTTGACATTCCTCGGGAGATAGAGTCAGTCCGGAGTCAAGAGCGGGTTGAGAGGGAGGCCAAGAGGTCTCGTGGTACAGGTAGCTTTGGTGGTGTTCCTTTTGGGGGTAAGTTTCACCACGGAAGAGGTCGTCCTTACAGGCATGCTCATACGGCCCGCCCAGTTCATTGTCGTGCATCATCTGGCCATGGTTCTCACAGTTCTCAGCAGGGTCACTCATCTCTTAGTGCCCTTCCAGCTCAGAGTTCATCTCATGCATCATCAACTCAGTGCTCATTTATGTCGAGGCCTTCTAGCGTATATCCCGGTGCTCGGGGCTCCCTTCGGTCCCCATCGCCAATGACCGGTAGAGGTTACTTTGAGCGTGGAGATTTGGGTCATATCAAGAGGTATTGTCCCTCTTGATACCCAATTTTTTCCTCATATTTTAAATATGTATATATACTTTCAAAATAGCGCATACGCATCATCATTTGGTTTATTAACATATACAAGTATTTTTCATAATTTTCCATTATTTTTAAAAGACTTTAAATTAATTTATTTTCGTATTTTATTATATAAGTATCCAGTAATTATCCTTCAAATTATTTTTAATGATGATTTAATCATATAAACTTATCATTTATACCAACATGATGTTTTAAATATTTTTCAATGCATTCTTTTTATTACTTTTGCATTTTAGGGCTAATTTCATATTTTTGCAATAATAGCCCATATTATGTATAATTACTTTATTTATTCAGAAAATGACTTTTTAGATTTTATAACTTTAGGTAATTATTTTTAATCTTTTAGTGTAGAAATAATATTTTTGTTATTTATTAGTTACTTTTATAAATTATTTATTCATTAAATGTTGGTTATTTAAAAACTAGCCTAAAATTCTACCTATTTTCGGACCAACCTCAGCCCAATTACCTAATACACTAGCCCAAAACCATTTAATATACGGTAGATATCGGTTTCTTAAACTCGCCACAGTCCCATTTAAAAATCCTGGCCGTTGATCTCTAAGATCAATGGCCTACGTCAAACCACCCCCTTTTAACTACCCAAAACCCCTAAACCTAACCCCATTTCTCGTAGACCACCGCCCTCATATTCTCTCAAACCCTCATTCTCTTTTTCTAGAAACCCCAGCCGTTGTATCTCTCAACCTCTCCTAATCCCATTGATAATGGAATTTTTACCATTATTTGCTTACCTTATTGGTCTCCTTTTACTACTGGTGGCTCGTATATGGTGTTACCTAGTTCTTGCCTAAGCATGGCAAGAAAATCTCATCAAAATTAAACCAAAGTCGGTTCAAATCCTTGAACTTTATGCTATTCAATCTATATTCACTCTTATTCTATTATTAGTATGAATCTCTGTATATTTCTATCGATTCTTACTTACCCTAAAACTAGGGTTTTCAGATCTCTTTAGACCAAACCAAAATTGGCTTGATTCTTTGATTTGAGTGATATTCTATCTATATTCATCCTATTATGTGTGATGTTTGATTTTATTTTTAGATTCTACCGATTTTACACTTTCCCTAAAAAATTGGGGATTGAAATTTTCTCTTTTGCTTACAGACTTCGATTGCATGCGATGTTCTTTCCTTTCTAGTGTTTGATTGGTGATTTTTCTTGTTTGGGTGTTCAATTTCTCATACTATATAAAACCCTCCCAATTCCCTTTTTAGAAAGACTGGAATCGTTAAGAGATTTACTAAAAAAACTGAAGTTACTACTCTTTGTCCTGTCGTACTCTTGTTTTATATTCTGGTTCTTGGCCGGCTGAAAGCCAAGGCCAGAAATTCTGGGTTCTTGCTACTATGGACTTTGTTCTTTCTTCTTTTTCGCTTAACTGGTGAGTTACTGAACCTTTGCAATTTCGTTCCTATGTATCTGCAACTTGCATATGTTTTCACTCTGAAGTTCATAGCTTAATGTGTTGCTAGGTTAATCTTGTGTGCAATTCTACTTGGTTTACCTCAATTTTAGGTCTCTTTATCATTTGACTTCATAATATTGCTGATTTGAAACATGCCTAAGCGTAATTCGAGTAATAAAGATTCTCTTAATTTTGTTTAGCCAATGTGTTATGAACTATTGCTGTATGTGACCTTTGTGCTTGTTAGCATCTCTTGGGTGTTTAATTCTGTTAAAGGTTGTCCATTCTGTTATTTGAATATGCTCCATCTACATAATTTGAACTTTTTTTAGTTAATTTGTCTATTAGGTCAGACCTGAATGCTTACATTTACTATATGACATCAGTTTATCTTCCCCTTTCTGTTCTGAATCTCTATAATAGCAAATCTAGCATAGGTAGTATGTTCTAATTCTGTGTCAAGGTCCTGTTTTATCAATCATGACTAGATCTCAGTTAATATACCCTATCAGCATGTTTTGGCTCACTTGATTCGCTAGTATGTTGTCATAATTTGTGCTTCCCTGCTATGTCTAAATGTTGTTCTGCTGCCTGATGTGAAGTTAACATGGCATCTTATGACACTGGGACATATACTTAACATAATTTGAATTTTTTCTTATTATGAGTCTGTGTATTCCAACCTTGCAAACCTGTTTGTTAATGTGTGACTCCTTATGCACTAGGTGTTGAACTTGTTCTTCTGGATCTTTGCTAAGTCTGTTCTTAAAACCTAAAGCCTATTCGATTATTTGCTATATGTGCTCAACTTGACTATGTTCTGCCCCTCAGCTATTGTCCATTCTCCCTCATTATTACTTATGTTATTCTGAACACCCTATTCTTAGCCGACTGAAACCCAAGGCTATCAAAGATCTTGCTATTGACTTCCCTAGTGTGAGCACTACTCCGGGTCCAATTGAGACCCTTGTGAACTCTAACGCACTAGGACTTAGTCCCCAATCATTTCCTGAATCTCCTCTATTAACCTCCTCAGTGTGAGCACTACCCTGGGTTCTTGAAGCCCTTGGGAACTCTGACATACTAGGGTCTAAGTTTCCTTGCTACTTTGTCCTAACTGCTCAATTCTGTCTCATTTCACTTGATGAATAAGCCAATGGGCTTGTGTACATGGCTGTTTTTGGTATCTTTGATGGTCCTTGGATTCTGGCTATGACTTCTGGGTTGTTGAGAACTATGTGGACTCGAAATTGAAGACCTGGCCTGGCCGGGCGTACTTTGGGCCTGTCTAGGCCCACTATAGTTATTTTTGTAACTTTGTAATTTATTTCATTTATTGGGCCTGTAATAATAATGTAATAACAATTAGGGTGTTAGTAAAAATTGGAAAAATGGGTTTATTCTAACACTTGCACGAAACGAGTAGAAATATTGTCTATAGGTATTCAATTGCTTGAACTTATTCTGTTATCTCTGTGCTAGATAACCTGCCTGTAGAACTTTAATGTTCAATTCGTTCAACATGTGTTGATTCATATGTTTTATCAGATATCATGCCTATAGGAAATAAAATGACCAATCTTTCAATTGCAGCATGCTCATTAGATGTCATGATCATAGGATTCTGTTAGCTTATGTTCATCTAGAAATCATGCCTATAGGAACTAATTATATAAAAAATCAGTTTATATCGCTAATTGTTAAAAATCCTTCATATGAGTAACCCACTCGCTTTAAGTGCTGCTATTGAACTTTCAACACTGTCTCGTTGTCACCATTAGAAATCATGTTTATAGGATCAAACAAAGTAATTCTGAATATCTTCCATGGTTATCACTACCAACTACTGCACCTAGATATCATGTCCATATGTTTTAACACTTATAATCTATAGTTTAGTAATCAGTATGCGATACTAGACTCCTTGAGATATAAAGTTATTCAAAAAGCAGGTCTCTAAAATAACATTTCGCATCTGCAACTGCCTATATGATTGAATTCAAAAGTGACATAGAAATTATGTCTATAGGGCTTAATGGTTTTAAGTCGTCTCAATTCTGAAACTGTCAAAATGCTTAATTTGTTTGTGTCATTTGCTATCTAAGTGTGAAGGCTAACTTGAGCCCTTAACTGCTTTTATGTAAAGTCTAACTTGTTTTGTATGTCACCTAGTTTTCTCATTTTGAGCAAACTAAGTTAGGTCTAGAACCACCCAAAATAGATGGTCTAAACGCCTCCTGGACTGTAGTCACGTGACAGGTAGTGCACGCATAGGGTACGAGTTATAATTGAACTAGTATGCTTTAGGTAACAACTTAACGATAGTAATCAGGTAGCCGGAGATAATAGTCTTTGCCCGCTGAATAATACGAGTAACATCCCATCTGGAGGGAGTTACGAAGTATTATTTATGTTGCACGGGGTGATCCTTTAGGCTAAACAACTTAGGACCCCCCTCCCCCCCTCCGCTTTCTTTTTTTTCCTACTAGAATCAAATAGTTGTACCCTCTGTTTATAATAAACTTCTTAAATTCTTGTGCTCTTTCTCTTCGTTTATTTGATCATATAGACTAATTCATATAATTCGAGTTCGGCCAGAACCCACAGTTGTGGACCTCGAAGAGTGTCTATCACCTTCTCTTCGAGGTAATTTCGAGCCCTTACCCGATCTTTGGTGACGTAAACTGGTCAAACAGAGTTATCTGCAAAATAGGTTCCCTAACTCACCTCAAGCCCATTAGGTGGTGACTCTCTCCTTTAACACCTTCCTTAAAAGAGTTGTCACGTGTCGAAATCTGATTTCACGAGAAAAATGGGCGTGACAGCATGACTACTCTGCTGGAGATTTTTAGGCTCTTACCATAAGTGAACTTGATCTTTATGAATTAGTCTTCTCTATAAGCATGTATTTATTATCTTTGTTGTTACATGAATATCCCATTCCCGTTTCCCTTTTATTTGCTACATGTATACCCTTTTCCCCGTTTTCCCTTTATTTGAATTCACATGCAAATCCCTGCTTAATTTGGTCATAACATGCGCTTTCCTTTAGACATTTTTAAGAATTTCTACATCATGTCTCTCTCCACCCTCACTCCCTTATATACTTTATTACAATTTCCACATTACGCGAATTAACTTCTTTTTTGTTTCTTTGTCTGTTTCATTCAATACTGCATTTACTGCTTCATCATGCAAAAATATTTGACAACGTGTTATCTTTGCATAAAGCATGATCCACCTCATATTCCACTCGTACGTAATTAATACCATAGCGGCACTTGATGAGTGTCCGCGCTCTTACTAAATCACCCTTTAAATTTGAAAAGACTTATTTGCGGTAAAACTAGCCGATCAACGGTGTAGCCGACAGTTTTGTGCCTTTTCCTCTCAAGTTGTCCGCTTGAGGGTACCGTTCTAGATTCTTCTAGAAAACCCACTCTAATATCAACTGTGCATGCATCATGTCCAAAACCTAGTGTGGGTTAGAACGCAATCCGCGTGATAACTTGCTAAGTCAATCCTTGTCCAAAGTCCGCCAGGATTTCCATAATCCCAATGGGCACAATCACGATCTGTGCATTATTTGGAGAAAACATGTCAATATGTTGATCATTAATATGTAAATAGCCAAATTTGGAGCGGACAAGGGCTAACCCTATTTGTTTTGCAGAAATGAGGCACGAAGTCCCCAGGTTCAACATAGTTTGAAATATCCCACCTTTGCTACTGGATTGGTGGAAAATCTCGCACCAAGTGACAAAAACCATGTGAAAGGAGTTCTCGGGAATTTGTCATCTATGTTAAACATTCAGACAAACAATGCATTAATCGAGGTCGCCACTATGTTTTGGGATAAGAAGAGAGCCGTTTTTTGTTTTGGTGACATAGAAATGACTCCCTTTTTAGAAGAAATTGGAGGTTTAGCTAGGATCTCATGGGATATCCATGGTTTGTTGGTACCGGGAAACCGCACTCCTCGAGGTTTCTTGAAAATGATGGGTTTAAGGAAAAATGATGATTTAGTCTGTTTGAAGAAGTCTTATAGACCGTTCGATTTCCTTTACGAGCGTTATGGACACATCAAGTCATACCGCCTTTTATCATGATGAGTTTTCCATTACTTCTTTGGGTTTGATTCACCGTCGAGTTTTTGTATTCATTATCTATTTTCTGAGGATGCTGTATTTCCAATACGATAAGAAAGGATCCACACTCGCCTAGCTATGGTTACTAAGGCTTTAATGGAGGGGATTGAGGGGTAGACTTAGACTATTATCACTATGATTCTGGCTGATATGTATCGAGCTTTAGACCTTTGCAAAAAGGGGTATAAACATTTCGAGGGTTGCAATCTGTTGCTGCAAGTATGGCTGTTGGAACACCTTCAAAAGGGAGGATACCGTCAAGATTTCCGTGACGACCATGGAATGACCATATAGCCTATCACCATCCGAAGAGAATGACTTTTATCCCAAATAGGTTTGCGCAACCGAAAAATGCTGTGAGCTGGGCACACTTCTTTAGCAATCTGACTGATAACAAGGTACATTGGATGTTCGAGTGGTTCCCTAGCAGTGAATTCATCATCAAGTCGAGATATAATCCTTATCTAGTGCTAATCAAATTGAGGGGGATCTATCCTTATGCTCCAATCAGAGTTATGAGACAAGCTGGGAGAAAATAGGTTATACCACGAGTTTCCAAAATGGTTCCATACAAAGAAGACTTCCAGGGGAATGCTATTCCATTTAAGTTCGAGGCACAACACATGTGGCATCAAAAGATCATTATGGAGAAGGATACCATCGAGCCAGATCAGTATCATGCCGGCCATGTGCATTTTTATCCATCATGGTTGTTAGATGATATAGTGTGGGATGTCAAGCAAGGGATTAATTTGAAAAATAGAGTTATAGACAACTCTGTTGAAGCACAAGTCAAATACAGGATGTTGCACAAGAGGGTTTTCGAGTCTGAAGCCAGACATTTGGAATGACATAAAGCAGATATGGAAGTAGTCAACGAGTGGAGAGAACTCACTACTAAATCAACAAAAAGGTTGGAATATTTGGAGCAGAGGTTGATGGAGCTTGAAGGGAAGATGAGAAATAGTGTTGCAAGCTGTCAAAACATGGATGGCAATGAAGGAACGCTCTTAGAAAGGGCCTATCTGCTGTTGGACATGCACGACCTGGGGAATCTGATCGATGGAGAAAAAAGGCCAAGCATGGAGAAGGTCCCTCTTGGACCAAACAGATTAGGAATTATGTTTTACTTGCTTTCTAGACTCGTTTAGACTTTGGTTGTAATAAGGCAAATGTCATTAGTGGTTCTTTTTCATTATTGTCGTTTTTAATAGAGACTTGGTTTACTTATCATATTAATGAAATGACGCAGTTATTGGCATCGATTTTCTCCAAATCTACTGCCACTCCCCAAACCTGGGGAGGCATGGCTGGCACCCGGTGCCGCACTAGCCCGAGCGAACCACTCTGCAACTTTTTTTTCTTTGTAACTATCATGGGCCAAAATGGCCACAACTCATAATATATAACTATAAGTGGGTAAACACTGTATCAATGGACCATTTTTTTTAAAACATGAATACATATGCGTCGTCAAGGCCTCTAACATACTGTACAAAATGAACATCTGTCAACAAAGCCTCTAAGAGTATTAAATATCAAACAAGACAGGGCATCGACCTACCCATAATTTCGTAGCCAAACTCTGACAAGTTGCCTTATAGACTGGGCTGCACTTCGAATGAGGTAGTGTCTTACCGATCCATCGCTGAATGCTAACCTTGTCTACTATGAGGGCTCGTAAAATCAATTATCTATACCTACAGGCATGAATTCAGAGTCCCCAATAAAAGGACGTCAGTACGAATAATATACTGAGTATGTAAGGACCTATTGATGGTAGAGGTGAAATTTCAGCTTCTGAATTTCGATTAATCGAATCTGCCGCCCCGCATGTAAATAAATATATAAAGAGCATGGAAGAAATATGGAGTAAAGGACTCAACCTGTAAGTCTGGATAGCTCTGTAGATCATGAAATACTTATAGTGCCATGCATATGCGTATGAATGTCATGTTGTGCATAGGTACATGTGTTCATAACATCATCAAGCCTCTGAGGGCATCCCATCATATCATCTCGGCCACTATGTCCAAAATCATCAACATATTCCAGCTGATTAGTGGTGGTGTGCGTATATAACGCCGTAACCTTTTCCCATGTCCCGTATACATATAATAGATATATACGCATATATAACGCCATCAGGTTATGGGTCAATATACATATATAAATGAATGCGATGCATGAGAAGTACGTCACTAAAATCTCTTGGAACGTCATAAGACCATTATACCTCTGATTAATATTATGAAATAAACTTTATCAACTTACGTATTTCTGAAACCCATGAAACAGACGATAGAATAATAAGACATATGGGAATTCAACAACATATACATTTATAATACTTCTATGAATAGAGTCATTTATGAAAATGTGCATTTGCTCGTTTCGTTCGTGTCGTATAGATCATGCCAAAAAGAAATAAGGGATAGCCTTAACATACCTGAGCCGGTTCACCTGACAATCCCTCTAATGCAGCACCTGACTTCCACCCAAAGATAAGTCTTTTTCCAGGAGTATATAGCTCTAAATAATGACTGAAACAAGCATCGAACTCCAAAAGACAACTACTTCGACTGTGACATTTCTACAAGCATTCCACAATCCATCCTAAGCTCACCAATGGTTAACACTCAGTTTCGGACTAAGTGTCGTATACTACTTAGGTTAGAGGAGGAAAGTCATTATCAAGCCCAACAGGGCAGAAGAGATTGCTTTTGGTATATCATACAGTTCTTATGGGTGTAACACATCGGGTTAGTGGGTGCTAACATGAACTGACTCTTTATTTAACAAGCCTATCCTAAGAGATATATGAAACTTGTTCCAATTATTATATGAACCAAAAGAATGATGGAAAAAGATCTGACCTAAGTAGTACGTTATTTTCAAATGAATAATGCATCAGCTTAACTGGGCCAGATCACTGGCACATCCTGAGAGTGGGGAATCTTTCATAAAATTACACCTCTTAACCCAAAGAGAATACACAGTAAACGTTTCTTAAGTCTTTTCCAAATCTCACATTTCAATTCATGCCACATAATATAATGGCTTTAAGAGTCACCATTCCCATTGTAGACACCTGATTTTTGACCCTCCCCGAGAATTTTCACATTTTTTAGCATAAATATGTAATTTAGGCCTAATATAGCTATTTTGACTATTTTTGCTTTATTTCGTCGCAAAAGAGGAAAATTACAAAAATATATATATAAATTTTAGTTTATGTATTTCTCATAAACTTGAAAAATACAAAAATTGTACTTTATTTTTGTACTTTATATAATTTCGAAAATTACCAAAAATATAGTTCTATTAATGTTTTATAGTCATTTTAATTTTGAAAAATACAAAAATGTTACTTTATATTTTATCTTTATATTAAAAACGAAAATTACCAAAAATATAGTTCTATTAATGTTTTATAGTCATTCTAATTTTGAAAAATACAAAAATGTTACTTTATATTTTATCTTTATATTAAAAACGAAAATTACAAAAAAATAGTTTTATTAGTATTTTGTAGTTATTTTAATCTTGAAAAAAAAATATTAAAAAAGATCTAGTTTTGTGTTAATTATCAGTCTTATTTTTGTAGTTATTTTTGCTTACATAATCAGTTGAGCAACGTCGTGTTCCTATTTCTCGGGTCCGGGCAAAAGAATAATATTCGGGTTCAAACTACCCGGTTTTAGGCCTAATTTCGGACCTAGCCCAACACGCGTGGGGAACACGGACGAAACACGATACACGGGGAACCCCACCACGCGTGGGGGACACAAGTCTCGAACCCCACCACACGTGGGGCTCATTTTTCTTAACAAAAGTTTACAAAATACACGGATAAACAAGCCAAGGGAGGAGGGTGAAGGATTGAAATTTTTTTTTGGCAAAGACACTGTGCGTCGTCTTCTTCCTCTCCTTGGCAAACCAGAGAAAACCCTACCCAAACCCCACGTCCAAACACCATCCAAACACCATCCGCAACCACCACCACCCCCTTCGTCGCAACTCTCCAGCGACCATCACCAAACACCATCACCCGGACACCACCACCCAAACACCACCCCGAGCACCCCTACTGTCGCAACCATTCCTTACGTCCCGTCCAGCTTACCCCTCTCCGTCTCACCACCTTCGTCAACAACCAAACAGGCCCGTCGACCACTGTCCAAACGAACGCCGGAAAACACGACCATTCCTCCTCCTCCGAGCTCCGTCAAACTAGTCCGGCGATCCTCCATTAAACCTGGCATCCGCTGCTCATCGTCTTCCTCCTCTTACTGAAGAAAACCTAGGAAAAACCCTAGCGACCATAACCCAAAACCATCAGCTCCCTCATCGTCGTCACTATCCCGTCGTTACTGTCCCCAATCCACTGTCCAAACGCCATAACCATCGACGAAAACCACCTCCATCACAAACCAGGCGCACCCTCGTCGCAACGAGCTCCCTCCGTCGACCAGTAGCCTCACTATCTTCACCAAACGACCCCTCACTTCAGGTCAAGCAGCAGTAACTGCCGCTGCGTTATTCAGCCACCCTCTCACGTCCAAACCCCAACCATCGCCACCAACCTCACGTCCAAGCACCATCACTGAACTCCGACGTCGCCAAATGACCCCCAGTCCAGCGACGCCTCCCGCCATGAACCACTGCCCAAACGACCCCTCGCAAGCTTGCAACCAATAGCCCCGTCGACCACAGCCCCAAACGACCCTCTATAGTTGTTTCCTCCTCATATCTAGACAATCCTTGGTTGTTGATAGTTGTGGGTCTGAGTTTTCTATTTCCATCGAGGTCGTCTTTAGTTCATCGAGGTCCGGTACGTCGAGGCGTTTGTCCGAGGTTCCGTCGTTGTTCAGTGAGATCCGGCTTGAGTTCCGTCGGGGGCGCTATTTGTCGTTCTAGGTTTGTCGAGGTTCGAAGGTTAGTGTTCTTCATCCTTTGTTTCATTTCGTTCGATTCGCATATTATGGTTTAAGATGAATGTCAACAATGCAATTTTTGTCGTTTTTGTTAAAAATGTTCATCTTATGATTAGTTACTGCATATGCTTAAAGTAAATGTGAGAACATATTGTGAACTTAAGTTTTTGTACGAGAATGTCTACTTCTATGCATATATTTGTGTTTATTAAGGGAACAATTTGATATCCAGTGATTTGTTGCGAACATATGTGCTCGCTTATATTATGTACTCTCGGTGTAATGGGTATGTGAACGTCTGAATGAAAAATCATGACTACTAGCGTTTAAACCTTATTTCTCATTTGTTAGTAATGGAAGTTGGGTTTAATAACAATAACAATACGTTAGCAAAGTTAGGAATAATAGGAACCCTATTAAAATTCTTAGAATTCGGGACAGGCCGCTTAGCGAATTTCACGGCCTTTCCCAAAATAACAATACGCTAGTTGCTTTAAGCGCGTATTTAATAATGTTACCTTCTTAACTCTGGTGCACATTTATGTGACCCAAATCCAAGTCTCAACGGAGTCGAAATGTGTTTCTAATCACGGGTACATTGATTGTGACGTGGTCTGAGACGCATTTCCATAACGTTGCAAATTCTTTTAAAAAAAATAATAATAATAAGATGAGGCGAGCCTCGCCAAATAAAAGGGACAAATTGCGGGGCCCTCACAAAATATATGTATTAAATACTTAGATTCCGGGATGGGCCGTTTAGCAAATTTCACGGCCCTACCCCAAAAATAATAATGCGCTAGTTGCTTTAGGCGCGACTTTAATAATGATATCTCCCTAAATTCGGGTGCACATTTATGTGACCCAAATTCAAATCTCAACCGAGTCGAGATATGTCAATAACCACGGGTGCATTGATGTAACGTGGTTCGAGATATGTTTTCACGACGTTGCAAGTCCTATAAAAATAACAGTGAATGATAAAAGCGGTTAAAAGATAAAATTGGCACATAAGTTCACATTTGTATAAAATCAGATAATCAAGCCGGATATAACAGTTGAGCGACCGTGCTAGAACCACGGAACTCGGGAATGCCTAATACCTTCTCCCGGGTTAACAGAATTCCTTATCCGGATTTCTGGCACGCAGACTGTAATATAGAGTCATTCTTTTCCTCGATTCGGAATTAAAATTGGTGACTTGGGACACCCTAAATCTCCCAAGTGGCGACTTTGAAATAATTAAACCAATCCCGTTTCGATTGTCCTTTAATTGGAAAAAACTCCCTTGCACCCCATCGGGTGCCGAAAAAGGAGGTGTGACAGCTCTGGCGACTCTGCTGGGGAACTAACACCCAGAACCACTGGTTCAGGGTTAAGAATTCGAGCTTAGAATAATTGTTATTATTTGGCTTTATTTATTATCTGATTTTTACATGTTTGAGCCTAATGTGCTAAATGTTGCTTTTACCGCTTTGATATTATTTGAACTGTATATAAATTGTGCCGAAACCTTTCTCTTCTTACCTCCGGGGATGTGCTTACTGGTTGAGACTCCCTATTCTGTTAGTGTCATACCCTGAATAAAAGAGGCTCGGAAAGTTTCTAAGCCGGCTGGCCTTTTGGTTCCCGGAAAGGAGCTCCTTCCTCAGCTCGAGTTGTCCGCTCGGGTACACTGTCTAGAACACCGACCCAGGTTTTTGAACATAGAATAACGTGACTTCATGCCGGATCCCTAGTAGGAACGCTTATTTGCATCACGTTGCATTTGACTCAGGGGACTCAACACAGGGGTTGGGTCCGTCTAGGACTAGCGACCTGATATGAAAAGGCCATCCTGATGCATCCTATTTGTTTTCCGTGCATCTATTTGTCTCGTACCCGCATGCTGACCGGTGTTTGAATATTATGAATTTTGTGAAATTGAAAAAAGAGAAATAACGGTTAAGGAATTGATTGTTTATTTTTGAAAAAAAAACCAATACCCAAATACTGTCAAAACTCTGCCGAAATTTTGAGAAAATGAAAAAAAACATCTTATTAGTTTGTTTTATTAAAAGCAAAGGAAAAATAGAAAAATCGTTGTTCTGTTTTGTTTTTCAGAAAATATAGAAATATATAGTTTGTCTTGTTATAAAAATAATTTTTTTTTTTAAAAAAAGTCTTATTTTAAAATGGTTTTTTTATGAAAATTCAAAAATAATAATAATAATAAAAAAGAGTCTTTCATTATTTGTCACAAATATATACATGTATATATATATATATATATATCCAAATTTTTTTTTCCAAAAAATATATGTATGTCTTTATTTGTTGCAAAAATATTTGTCTTGCCAAAAAGTTTAGAAAAGTTTTTAAACTCCCAATTTTCAAAAACAAAAAAAAAGATCCAAAAATATTTTCCATTATTAACTTCTTTAGAAAGTCTTTTAATTATTATTTTTTTTTTAAAAAAAAAATGTATAAGAAGAAGAAAAATTCGAAAATATTTTGATTCTTCTTTCAAAATTGAAAAGAAAATGCAAAATTCAAAAAAAAAAAACATTTTAGATGCATTTCTTTTATTAAAGGGAAAATTCCAAAAAAAATATATTCTTCTTTTCTTTAGAATAAAAAATAATGCAAATGAAAATTCAAAAAATATATCTTAGAAGTGTTTCTTTTAAAAAGAAAATCAATCAAAAATCAAAAATATACTTCCTTTCTTCTTTTAAAGTAGTTCTTTCACAAATTCAGAAAAAAAAGTTAGTTCATCTACTTATTCTTGATTACCCGAACTACGCGGGTTTGATTCTCACCGGGTGTGAGATACGTAGGCAACCCTCATCGGGTCCAACCCCACCTTTTTGCTAAAAAACCAAAAACAAATAAAAAAAAAGAAAAAAAATGTCAAAGATTTTTAATTTTGTCGTAAATAAGTCTAGCGATGTAACTTCCCCCTTTTTACAAAAAAAAAAATAGCAAAAATAAATATGTCAAATTTTAATTGACATAAAGAAGTCGGGTGCCGCTGTTTTATCAAGACATAGCCGAATGCTCCCGAAAGGGACGCCGGAAGGCTGACTTTGCATAATCAGCCACCTTTGGGTCATTTTAAGACTTGGCCCAGTCGACCCACATAGCCTTAAAAATCATCGTCCCCGAGGCATTGAAAGGCCGTATTTGCAATGTTGAATTTTCTATTTTTGAAAAATGATAAAAGAGTCATAAACAAGTCCGGGTGATGCCGCTTATGTCAAAAATGGCCAAATGTTCCCGAAAGGAACTCCGGAAGGCTGCCTTGGTACAGACGGCCACCTCGTTTTTTTTCCTCACACAACCTTAAAAATCTTCGTTCATGAAGTGCTGAGAGGTCGTGTTCAGAAATCCTTTTGAAAAATCGCATATATTTTTGTTTTTTATCAGAATAAGTTTCGTTTGTTAAAATCTTATTAATAAATGTGCAGAATGAGCACAACTCCAAATGAACCCTTTTCAATCATGAATAAAATCCCCCTCCAATTGCGGCTCTGGTGGAATGATTTAGGCAAAGAAGGGCATGACGAAATCAAGAAGTATCTGAAAGGCCTCACGAGTTTGTTGGATATCAGGCCACGAGGAGATATCATAAGGGCACTAGCCCCCCACTGGGATCCTGCGCACAATGTCTTCCATTGCTCGGACTTTGAACTTACCCCAACTTTAGAAGAAATAGCAGGGTATATCGGCAGCGCTGAGACTCCTTTGAGGCACAAATATCTGATTGCTCCAAGAGCTGTAGCAATACACCGGTTTCTGGACTCCTTAAAGATAGTCAGAACAATTCATAACCCTGACTTGGCAAAAGGTTTTTGCAGCATGAGTTTCATATATCAAAGATATGGTCACATAGGAGGATTCGACAAGCCAGAAAACCAGTTGTGCAGCAAAAGTAATCGTCAAAAGTGGGAAGAACATAGACGGATTTCTTTCATGATAACTTTCTTAGGACTACTAGTATTCCCAAGAAAAGACGGGAATATTGACATAAAGATAGCAGGGGTCGTCAGTACGTTGCTCACACAGAGAGATAGTACATTGGCGCCCATGATAGTATCGGATATGTTCCGGGCTCTCACATCTTGCAAAGCCGGAGGAAGCTTTTTCGAGGGTTGCAATTTGTTGTTGCAAATGTGGATGACCGAACACCTAGGTCACCGAGCCCAGTTTCTGAGCCATGGATCCGCTGAAAAGACCTGCATAGAGGAGTTCTATACCAGAGTTAATGAGACCTACCTACCGGAAGGAGTCACAGCATGGACCTCATATTTCCATACCCTCAACGCCAGTCAAATACAGTGGGCGCTAGGATGGTTACCGATCGACGAAGTCATATACATGCCAGCAGCCAGGCCCCATTTTCTCTTAATGGGACTTAAGAGCATTCAACCATACGCACCGCATCGGGTTTTAAGGCAACTTGGGAGGTGTCAGATAGTGCCGAAAGACGAGGATCTAAGCACCCAAGTGATTGAGATCAGTCCCGACGGCCAGTTTCCTGAAGCAAGGGTTCGCCAAATTTGGAGCCAATGTCAATACTTAGAAGCAAATACTTGTGTAATGAATCGGGCAAAAGGGGAAGTTTCGCCCGGGTATCAGGCCTGGTACAAAGGGGAGACATCATCTGGAAGGCCGACCAAAAGACCTCACCTGCAAGAATTTGCCAAATCTTCACAAGAGCAGTGGGGCTGGTTGGCCAAAGAGCGGGAATATCTTGCCGAAACAGGCAAACTGAAGCAACAAGTTCAGGATATGAGGTTTTAATGCCAATTACAGTCTGCTGCCCACAAGGGAGAAAAGAACAGATTAATCAGAGAAGGCGAGATCCTCAAAGCTCAGATCCGGAGGATGAAAAAGGAGGGTGATAACTAGCTGAGAAGCCGGGCGGATAAAAGATTGATAGCGGGGTTAAAGGATCATGTTGCGGAATGCCAGGAAGATTTGGAAAGAGCCAAGGCTAGCACAGCAAGATTGCGGACCAAGTGGGCAAAGGGTACAATGGCCCGGAGGCAGCGCCTGCAACAAGTCATAAGGGATTATGAACTGTGGAGTCTGTACTATTGCTATTCCTTGCTTGAAGTAATTTGTAATAGCAAAATTTTGAGAATGAATTTAACGATTTCACAAGAATTTTGTGTTTCTTTACTTTAAGGCAGAACTACGCCTGGTCTGATTCGCGCGGGGACGTGATACGTAGGCAATCCCCATAAGATTCGACCGCTTTTAATAAAGAAAAAAAAGAAAATATAAAAAAAGAAAAGAAAAAAGAAAAGGGGATAAATGAGCAAACCGGGATGACGCATGTTGTTTAAAGCAAAGCATGTAGAAACGGCTAACTGCCTAGGAGCATTGCATCCTCTATGTGTTGAGATTAAATCCGTTAAACTCTAACGCTAACGAAGTTTGTTGTTGTCTGATCAAAACAATTAGTTGTTAAAGAATTCTGGCAACACACCCTTACCAAACCAGATCCAAAGGACCGGTAGCAATAAGCATGACTACTTCAGAGAATAGTAACGAGGAGGAAAGGCCGATGAGCCAGTTGTTAAAAGAAGCGATGGAAAAGATTGAAAGGATGGGACTAGAGATGAATGCAATGCAGCTAGCTTTAGCCAAAGCACAAAAGAGTCCTGAGCCACCGGGGCGCATGCCGGAATACCCTCACTCCGGCCCTTCCACAAGCCTCCCGAATCCCCGTTATCATCAAGAAAGAAGCCCTCATGATTCCCAAGCTCCACAACCCCATCAACCTCTCCCAACACCAAATATTCCCACCTTTGTGGGACCCCCATCAGCCACCTTGCAAAGAACGACCAGTGAGCCATTGTTTTAGGCCCACGATACGCAGTACTACCCCCCTGAGCCTACATTCCATGCCCCCGAGCCCCAGGCCTACAATCCGCACTTGGAGGTACCGGCAGAGATTGAAAAGCCGGTTAAAGCCCCTGAACAGGATGAGGTATTGAGAAAGTTCAAAAGCCTAGAGCAGTCCTTCAGGAACCTGCACAGTTTGGGCAACCAAGTCAGCGTAGCTTACAAAGATCTATGCCCTTTCCCGGACATCCAACTCCCGGCTGGGTTCAAGATGCCTAAGTTTGATTTATATGAAGGGCACGACGATCCCATGGCACATTTGCGGGGATTATGTAGCAAAATGAGAGGGGCGGGCGGCAAAGATGAGCTGCTGATAGCTTATTTCGGCCAAAGTCTGAGCGGATCTGCACTAGAATGGTATACCAGGCAGGATTCCAGTAGGTGGTACACTTGGGATGATCTGGCGCAGGCTTTCGCAGGTCATTTCCAGTACAATCTCGAGATAGTCCCTGACCGTCTCACATTGTTGAGGACTGGGAAGAAACCCGGAGAAAGTTTTCGCGAGTTCGGTTTCCGCTGGAGAGAGCAAGCGGCCAGAGTCGATCCTCCCATGAGAGAGGGAGAGATGGTGGACTATTTCTTACAAACATTGGATCCAACCTACTTTGGTCACTTGGTGACGACGGTTGGAAAATCCTTCAACGAGGTGGTCAAGATAGGGGTCATGATAGAAGAGGGTCTGAGGTCTGACAAAATCCTGAACTACTCGGCACTCAAGGCAACGACCCAGGCTATCCAGAACGGCACGGGAGGTGCGCTGAGAAGAAAGAAAGAAGAAGTTGCCTCGATCGAGGCAGGCAGTTGGTCCGGATCTGGCAGGCCACACTACAACCAACCCATACCTCACAGGACAAATTATCCATACAACCCACCACATCACTACTATCCACCCCAAGAACCGCATTTCACCGTCCATCAAGCCCAGACATACGCCCAACCTCCGGTTCACCCACAATGGCGTGCGCCGGCTCCCCACAACATATACCCAGCTCCACATAATAACTACCCACCACCACAAAATACCTACCTCCGCCCAGAGCATACAGGAACCCTCCAGGGACAGGTTTTCGAGGGAGTCAAGCAGCTAAAAATGATAGGCTACAGAAACATAGAGCCTTTACTGAGCTGGGAGAGTCCTATACCGCAGTATTCCACAAATTGAGACGGTTGGGTTTGGTAAGTCCTGTCGAACCCCGAGAGCAAAACCCCCCGCCTCAAAATGTGAACAGGACGATAAGCTGTGAATATTGCTCAGGGATGCTGGGACATGAAACTGAAAAATGTTGGAGGCTGAAGCAGGCGATACAAGACCTCATTGACACTAACAAAATTGAGGTCCAGACACCGGAGGCTCCTAACATCAATCAGAACCCACTGCCAGCGCACCATGAGACGCATATGATCGAGTTGGTGTATGAGGGAGGAGAGTTAAGAAAGCCCTCGCAAACAGTGATGATGATCCAGGCCGCTCCGAAAGAAGGATCAGCTAGTGGAGGAGTGGGGGTACAGTCGCAGGGAGAAGGCGACAAGCCAGTAGTAATATGGGGAAAGGGCCCGTCCGCCAAGTCAAGCAAATCTGAGCCAAACCAGTTGGGGACTAAGCCCACACCCGCCGTTGTGCTGAAGGGGGTATACAGATAATTGGTCACTATAAAGCCTGTAGTCCAGCTGCCAATGATTGATAGCAAGGTTGTGCCTTGGAAATACGAGAAGGCAATAGTGATGTACAAAGGAAAACATGTGGAGGAAGTTAGTTGTGAAGCACAGGGGCTGACTCGATCAGGTCGGTGTTTTGCTCCGGCGGAGCTGAGAAGAACCAACCCGGCTGCAACCAAGAAACCTGTATCTAAAGAAGAGGCTGAGGAGTTCCTGATAAAGATGAAGGTACATGACTATTCTGTGGTCGAACAGCTAAGAAAAACACCGGCCCAGATTTCACTGCTGTCATTACTGATCCATTCTGAGGAGCATCGGCGGGCCCTGATGAAGATATTGAACGAAGCTCATGTACCCAGTGAGATTTTGGTAAACCACCTGGAAACCATTGCCAACAAGATTTTCGAGGTGAACAGGGTAACATTCTCAGATGATGACCTGCCGATGGAAGGTACGGAGCACAATAAAGCTCTATACCTAGCTATCAAATGTGAAGACTCGTTGGTAACTCGAGTATTGGTGGATAATGGCTCAAGCACCAATATTTGTCCATTATCCACTCTGGACCAGTTAAAGATCGACCGCGGAAGAATCCGCAAGAATAGCATCTGTGTCCGAGGGTTTGACGGAAACGGAACAGCCACTGTAGGGGATGTTGTACTTGAACTGACCATTGGTCCAGTCCTGTTTACCATGGAATTCCAGGTGTTAGATGCCACAGTATCTTATAACCTGCTGTTAGGACGACCATGGATTCATGCCGCCAAAGCGGTGCCCTCCACCCTACATCAGATGGTGAAGTTCGAGTGGGAAAGGCAAGAGGTCGTGTTACACGGCGAGGACCCGGCGTGCACCATGGGTGGCGCCATTGTACCTTTCATCGAGACCACTGACGACAAAGGTCCTTGGGTCTACCAGATCTTCGATACAGGGTCGGCCAACAAAATCTCTGAAGGAGAGATCATCCCACACCCTAGGGTAGCTGCCGCAACGGTCATGATGGTCTCAGAAATGCTGGGTAATGGATTTGTACCAGGAAAAGTCCTGGGAGTCGAGCTTCAAGGGATTGTCCAACCTGTCACCCTGCCTAAAAATCTGGAAACTTTCGGATCGGGGTTCAAACCAACCGCAGCAGATAGGAAGCAAGCGCGAAAAATGAAGAAGAGGGTCTGGTTTCTGCCCAAACCGGTGCCACGTCTCTCAAGGTCCTTTGTCAGAGCCAGTGCCAAGGGGTCGCCAGTCCCGAAGATCCTAGGACCATTGATTGGTATGGATGGGGACCTGAATCAGAGTTTCGAGAGGCTATTCGCTGATGTCAGTATGGTAGAAGCTGGAGAAGGTTCCAGCGGAGCAGAGATACAGTTTGTGGGGCCTAAGGCCAAAACCAACAACTGGATGGTTACTCCTCTTCCTGTCCGAGGGGAGTCTTGGTAGTAGGCTTTGATTTATGTTTTGTTTGTTTTGTTTTGTTCGGATTATTCGAGGGTGTAATCCAAATTTTACTTTTGTTTTGTAAAAGTGTGAACCCTTTTATCCCGCAAGTTTAATAAAGTTCTCTCCTTTTGCCCATTTTAATTTTGTTTTGTTCCTTTTTCTTTCTGAACAGTTCTCTTTTTACTGGTTCTAATGACATGGCATGCACAACAGATCGTCGACCTAGTCTAATAAATCAATCTGAATCCGACTTAATGACACAAGAGGTCGTTTGCAACGATGAATCTGAATATGACGAAGATAAAGCCTTCGAAGAGATAAACCGAGAACTGCGCCAATTTGAAAAAAAAACCCAAACCTAACCTAAATGACACTGAGGCTGTGAATCTAGGGGACGCTGATAATGTCCGAGAAACCAAAATCAGCATCCATATATAGCCGAATGTCAGGGAAGAATTGATCGAAACCCTCATGGAATTCAAAGATGTTTTTGCATGGTCATATGATGATATGCCAGGATTAAGCACCAATTTAGTGGTTCACAAATTGCCCACTGACCCGGCATACCCTCCGGTCAAGCAAAAGCTAAGGAAATTTAAAACAGAAATGAGTGTAAAGATCAAAGAAGAGGTGATTAAGCAGTTGCAGGCGAAGGTCATTCGGGTCACTCGATATCCCGAGTGGTTGGCCAATGTGGTACCAGTTCCAAAGAAGGACGGGAAAATCAGGGTGTGCGTCGACTACCGCAACCTCAACAAAGCCAGTCCCAAAGACAACTTTCCATTACCTAACATCCATATCTTGATCGATAATTGCGCTGGGCGCGAGATCGGATCATTTGTGGATTGCTATGCGGGTTTTTATCAGATCCTAATGGACGAAGAAGATGCGGAAAAGACCGCATTTATCACGCCATGGGGAACTTACTTCTATCGGGTAATGCCGTTCGGACTAAAGAATGCCGGGGCAACGTACATGCGAGCAATGAATGCTGTGTTTCACGACATGATACACAAAGAAATTGAGGTGTACGTCGATGATGTGATCATAAAATCTTGGCGTCAGGAAGACCATGTAGCAGACCTAAGGAGATTCTTCCAAAGACTCCGAAGGTATGATATCAAGCTTAACCCGGCCAAATGCGCATTCGGGGTTCCATCAGGAAAGTTGTTAGGATTCATCGTCAGTCGACGGGGGATTGAGTCATTTAATTTAGCCCTTTCATGCTTACTATAACTAGTTATTTCGCTTTTCTATTAGCGGCTTTAACTAGAACCTCAGCTCTATTTATTGGTCTGAGCAAGATACTTATTATTTAAACTGAATATTTAAAATTAACAATTCATAAAAAGAAATCTTTCTGTGGGATTACATGTATTCTATATTTACTTAGACCCATCCAAAATCGAATCCATCCGAGATCTGCCACCGCCAAAGAACAAAACAGAGGTAATGAGTTTGCTGGGTAGACTCAATTACATCAGCAGGTTCATCGCTCAACTCACGGCGACTTGTGAGCCCATATTTCGGTTGCTGAGAAAAGATGCTGCGGTAAGTTGGACGGCAGAGTGTCAAGGGGCTTTCGACCAAATCAAAGGGTATCTGTCTAATCCACCCGTATTGGTCCCGCCTCAGCCAGGGAAGCCCTTGATTCTTTATCTGACGGTCCTGGAAAATTCTTTTGGTTGTGTATTAGGGCAACATGATGACACAGGAAGGAAGGAGCAGGCCATCTACTATCTTAGCAAGAAATTCACAGTATATGAAGTCAAGTACACTCAACTCGAGAAAACATGCTGTGCCCTAACTTGGGTAGCTCAGAAGTTGAAACACTACCTGTCATCGTACACTACTTATCTCATATCCCGTTTGGACCCATTGAAGTATATCTTTCAGAAACCTATGCCCACAGGAAGGTTGGCAAAATGGCAAATTCTGCCCACAAAGTTCGATATCATCTATGTGACGAGGACAGCCATGAAAGCCCAGGCACTGGCTGATCATTTGGCAGAGAATCCTATTGATGAAAAATACGAGCCTTTAAGAACGTATTTCCCCGACGAAGAGGTAATGCATACAAACGAGCTGGAGTTACCCGAGGAACCGGGTTGGAAGCTTTTCTTCGATGGAGCTGCAAACGCGAAAGGGGTGGGAATAGGAGCAGTACTCATTTCTGAAACGGGATGCCATTATCCTGTTACGGCTCAACTACGCTTCTATTGCACCAATAATATGGCCGAGTATGAAGCTTGCATTTTGGGTCTACGATTGGCTGCGGACATGGATGTCCAAGACGTATTGGTCTTGGGAGACTCGGACCTCTTGGTACATCAGATTCAGGGTGAATGGGAAACACGGGACTTGAAACTCATACCTTATCGACAATGCTTGCACGATCTGAGCAAGCAATTTCGATCGGTAAAATTCAAACATATCCCGAGAGTTCATAACGAGGTTGCGGATGCATTGGCCACCTTAGCATCAATGTTGCACCACCCTGACAAAATGTATGCTTATTGCAACGCCGTAGAAGAGGAAGCAGATGGCGAGCCCTAGTTTCATGATATCAAAGAATACCTCCGAATGGGGATATATCCGGAATAGGCCACTGGAGACCAAAAAAGAGCCCTTCGGCGTTTGTCAAATGGCTTCTTCCTCAGCGCAGGAGTGCTATACAAAAGGACCCCAGATTTGGGATTGTTGAGATGTATAGATGTCGGTCAAGCCACGACGGTTATGGCAGAGGTACATGCTGGAGTTTGCGGGCCACATATGAGCGGATATGTATTGGCAAGGAAGATCCTTCGGGCAGGGTTTTATTGGCTCACCATGGAACATGACTGTATCACTTTCGTGAGGAAATGCCATCAGTGTCAGATACATGGAGATCGGATTCATTCTCCGCCAACAGAGTTACATACGATGTCAGCACCCTGGCCGTTTGTGGCATGGGGCATGGATGTCATTGGACCTATCGATCCAGCAGCATCCAACGGTCATAGGTTCATTCTAGTAACCATTGATTACTTCACCAAATGGGTTGAGGCTAAAACCTTCAAATCGGTAACTAAAAAAGCAGTGGTGGATTTTGTGCACTCCCATATCATCTGCAGATTTGGGATCCCAAAAGTAATCATCACGGATAACGGTGCGAATCTTAACAGCAGCCTGATGAGAGAGGTATGCCAACAATTCAAGATTACACACCGCAATTCCACCCCATATCGTCCCAAGGCGAATGGAGCGGTCGAAGCAGCCAATAAGAACATCAAGAAGATACTGCGAAAGATGGTGGAAGGGTCCAGACAATGGCACGAGAGATTACCCTTTGCTTTGTTGGGTTACCGCACTACAGTCCGGACTTCCATAGGTACAACTCCTTATTTGTTGGTGTACGGAACTGAGGCCGTAATACCGGCGGAGGTCGAAATTCCGTCCCTCCGGATTGTCCTTGAAGCCGAGATCGATGATGATGAATAGGTCAAAGCTCGATTGGAACAGTTGAGCTTGATAGACGAGAAAAGATTGGCAGCAGTGTGCCATGGTCAGCTGTATTAGAAAAGGATGGCGAGAACGTATAATAAGAAGGTACACCCCAGGAAGTTTGAAGTAGGGCAGCAGGTATTGAAGAAGATCCTCCCTCACCAGGTCGAGGCAAAAGGCAAGTTCGCCCCAAATTGGCAAGGGCCTTATATCGTGACCAGAGTATTGTCCAATGGAGCTTTATGTTTAACGGATATCGAGGGAAGATGTGTGGACATGGCTATAAATTCGAATGCAGTCAAGAGATATTATGCATAATTTCTTTTGATTATGGCAGTTATTGGTTCGTTTGTTTGTACTTGGTACTTATTGGATAATGAAATGACGGAGGCAATTCTTTCTTCTATCCAAATACTTTTACCCTTGTTTTCCCCTTTTGAGCTTTAAGTTATTCTTTCATACCCCTCTTTTGGAATCACTAACGGAAAAGATATGAAAAGAGAAAGAAGAAGAAGAGAAAATTTTAAGAGAAAAATGAAAAAAAGAGAAAAAAGAGAAGAAGAAAAAGAAAAGAAGAAGATAAAAACCACAAAACAGTTGGGAACTACGTTTGACCTGATTCCTCGAAGAGGATACGTAGGCGCCCCACGGCTCGGTCATAGTGTGCATCATAGTTAATATAGGATGCATAATGTACATAGTGTGCATAATAGGCACAGTGTGCGTAACGCACATAGCTCAACATAAGCGTAAAAAAATAAATTCCCCAAGCAAGAAAACTGGGGCAGAGGTTATGTTTTAAGTTCCAACAAAGATTTGATTCCAAAAGTTGTAGCACATCACCCATCAAAGTATTTTCATTTTTATAGCCTTTCTTTAACCTCACACCAAAACCAACATCAACATCCAAAAGACCTCCCGATCAATGTCCAAGAGATGCCAAGTCAAGCAAATGAGGCCGAGAATAATACACCGATCCCCAGCAAAAAAGAGGATCGTAAGACTGGGAATGAATTGATGGTCAAAGGAATCGCCAGAAGAGAGGGTCGTATCTACAGCACCCCGATTCCTCTAAAGAAATAAAATGAGAGAGTCTTATCGGTGAAAACCTTCACAGGCACCGAGAGGCGACGAAAGATGAGGGATATAAAACGAGAGAGTCTTATTGGTGAAAACCTTCACAGGCACCATAAGGCGCCGGGAGCTGAGAGAAAAGAGAGAGTCTCATTAGTGAAAACCCCTCGAAGGGCACTATGAGGCGACGAGACAGATCAATAAAAGGGATCCGCGTTCACAGAGAAATGGACGCCCATTTATCCCCAGCGAGTCATCTAGCAAGTTGATTGATACAATAGACTGGGTCGGGAGTCTATGGTGCACGTCATGATCACAAGGACCAATCTGTTGTCCAGATAAGTTTTTTCTCTTTTCCTTTTTCCACCAAGTATTGGTTCAGAAAGATTTTCTTCTTTTTCTATTTCTTTCGTTTTTCTTTCTAAGGATTCGTGTTGAAAGAGATTTTTCAAAGTTTACTACCAGTCCAAAGTGGTCAGACGCCACAGGAAAGGGAAATCAATCCAGTACAAGATATCCCCAAGAAATGCAATTCTATGCCTCACAATTCCGGGGGAAGCGAACTCCTGAAGGGGGTAATTTCGGGATTAAAAGCAGACTCCCAGCAAGAACCACCCCAGCAAGCAACGTCGTCCACCAACCAGTTATTGGTGCACAAAGCAAGGAAAAGAAAAGGGAGAAATCATCCCCCAACGGAAAGATCACCGTTGCCCCACCATGATTAAAACTAATTAAGTCTTTCTGTCTGCTGCAGGAAAATAAAGGTAGATGAAGGCAGAGGAACGCGATACCAGAAAGGTCACCAAAACAGGGGCAGAAAATTTTCTGCCATTGTCAATAATTTTCTCGGAGGAACGGGAAAATAAATTTCATGTCATAGTTTAAATAGGCGCCCACATGTATAACGAGAGGAATAATTTTCAGTCTTAGTTTAAATAGGCGCCCACCTGTATAACGAGAGGAATAATTTTCAGTCGTAGCTTAAATAGGCGCCCACCTGTATAACGAGAGGAATAATTTTCAGTCTTAGTTTAAATAGGTGCCCACCTGTATAACGAGAGGAATAATTTTCATGTCTTAGTTTAAATAGGCGCCCACCTGTATAACGAGAGGAATAATTTTCAGTCTTAGTTTAAATAGGCGCCCACCTGTATAACGAGAGGAATAATTTTCATGTCTTAGTTTAAATAGGCGCCCACCTGTATAACGAGAGGAATAATTTTCAGTCTTAGTTTAAATAGGCGCCCACCTGTATAACGAGAGGAATAATTTTCAGTCGTAGCTTAAATAGGCGCCCACCTGTATAACGAGAGGAATAATTTTCATGTCTTAGTTTAAATAGGCGCCCACCTGTATAACGAGAGGAATAATTTTCAGTCTTAGTTTAAATAGGCGCCCACCTGTATAACGAGAGGAATAATTTTCAGTCTTAGTTTAAATAGGCGCCCACCTGTATAACGAGAGGAATAATTTTCATGTCTTAGTTTAAATAGGCGCCCACCTGTATAACGAGAGGAATAATTTTCAGTCTTAGTTTAAATAGGCGCCCACCTGTATAACGAGAGGAATAATTTTCAGTCTTAGTTTAAATAGGCGCCCACCTGTATAACGAGAGGAATAAATTTCATGTCTTAGTTTAAATAGGCGCCCACCTGTATAACGAAACTAAGGCGCCCACCTGTATAACGAGAGGAATAATTTTCAGTCTTAGTTTAAATAGGCGCCCACCTGTATAACGAGAGGAATAATTTTCAGTCTTAGTTTAAATAGGCGCCCACCTGTATAACGAGAGGAATAAATTTCATGTCTTAGTTTAAATAGGCGCCCACCTGTATAACGAGAGGAATAATTTTTAGTCTTAGTTTAAATAGGCGCCCACCTATATAACGAGAGGAATAAATTTCATGTCTTAGTTTAAATAGGCGCCCACCTGTATAACGAGAGGAATAATTTTCAGTCTTAGTTTAAATAGGCGCCCACCTGTATAACGAGAGGAATAATTTTCAGTCTTAGTTTAAATAGGCGCCCACCTGTATAACGAGAGGAATAATTTTCAGTCTTAGTTTAAATAGGCGCCCACCTGTATAACGAGAGGAATAATTTTCAGTCGTAGCTTAAATAGGCGCCCACCTGTATAACGAGAGGAATAATTTTCATGTCTTAGTTTAAATAGGTTCCCACCTGTATAACGAGAGGAATAATTTTCAGTCTTAGTTTAAATAGGTGCCCACCTGTATAACGAGAGGAATAATTTTCAGTCTTAGTTTAAATAGGCGCCCACCTGTATAACGAGAGGAATAATTTTCAGTCTTAGTTTAAATAGGCGCCCACCTGTATAACGAGAGGAATAATTTTCAGTCTTAGTTTAAATAGGCGCCCACCTGTATAACGAGAGGAATAATTTTCATGTCTTAGTTTAAATAGGCGCCCACCTGTATAACGAGAGGAATAAATTTCATGTCTTAGTTTAAATAGGCGCCCACCTGTATAACGAGAGGAATAATTTTCATGTCTTAGTTTAAATAGGCGCCCACCTGTATAACGAGAGGAATAAATTTCATGTCTTAGTTAATTAGGCGCCCACCTGTATAACGAGAGGAATATTTTTATGTTTTAATTTAACTATTTCAGGTTTTGAGAGCAGTAACCCCACCGGAAGGTAGAAGGTTACAACAGGAATATCCAGCGGGTAACAATAAAAATCCCCAGCGCCGGGAAGCAGAGGGCGGCAAACTCAGGTACATGAGTCAAAAGGACGCGTAAGGACGCATTTTGAAAGAAACAGCTTGTGAACATTGAGTCATGCCCAGCGTGGCAAATCTGATGAAGAGAGCCATACCGCCGAAGGAACCATTGAAAGGCTTGATGAAGAAGGCCATGTCCCCAGCGGATCAAGCAAAATGAAAACTGGTACTCAGAGGAGCAAAAGGCCCGTACCATCCCTCAAGTTCACAAAATAAAAGCATCGGAGGAAAACGCAAGCCGACAAGGAAGAAATCAGGCGTCCACCTGGAGAACAAGGACAAAGAAAAAGAAATCAGGCATCCACCTGGAGAACAAGGACAAAGAAAAGAAGAAATCAGGCGTCCACCTGGAGAACAAGGACAAAAAAAAGAAGAATTCAGGCGTCCACCTGGAGAACAAGGACAAAGGAAGGAACAAATCAGGCGTCCACCTGGAGAACAAGGATAAAGAAAAGAAATAGAAATCAGGCACCCACCTGGAGAATAAGGGAATACAATTAAAGTATTGAAGCCAAAAGCCCGCTCATATGAGAAGGGAGCACACTTAGAATCAATAAAGCAGAGGAATACAACAGGAATCCCCCGCAGGAAACAATAGGAATCCCCAGCACCGGGAAGCAGAAGGCTACAGCTAAAATCACCAGCATTCAACCAAGTTATAAATAGCAGAAGCTCGCCTCAAGAAGGCGAGTCAACATGCTGAGGTGGTCAACAAAAGCTGGACACAAAAAAGGTATCAAGATATGCTCAAGGATATGTAGGCAGAACAAATATGGTCTGCTCAAAAACTAGCACCTACAACTAGCAAGTGGCAAGGTTCAAATCCAAAGTCTGTATGAAGCACCATTCAAGACTCAAGATCAAGTTTCAGAAGACTTAATGATAGGAATCCTTGTAACTAGTAGCTGATAGGCTTAGTTAGTCTTTTTCAGTTTTCATTTTTGTTGTAATAACAGGACTGCGGACCGGAACCTCAACGGAACGGCACCTCGATCGGCTCTTCACCTCGGTACACTCTACCATCTCTCTCTCATTTTCGAACTACACGTGGCCTGATTCCTGTATAACCAAGGATATGTAGGCAGCTCAGATACCAGGGCTCGGTCATATCCCCTTCCTTTCCGTAGTGTAGTCCCTCCAAGTAATGGTCGGGTCAAAAACATGTCTAGTCGTTCTTTGTCGGAAAACTCTTCGTGTTTCCAGTCAAAGAGGGGCAGCTGTAGACACCTGATTTTTGACCCTCCCCGAGAATTTTCACATTTTTTAGCATAAATATGTAATTTAGGCCTAATATAGCTATTTTGGCTATTTTTGCTTTATTTCGTCGCAAAAGAGGAAAATTACAAAAATATATATATAAATTTTGGTTTATGTATTTCTCATAAATTTGAAAAAATACAAAAATTGTACTTTATTTTTGTACTTTATATAATTTCGAAAATTACCAAAAATATAGTTCTATTAATGTTTTATAGTCATTTTAATTTTGAAAAATACAAAAATGTTACTTTATATTTTATCCTTATATTAAAAACGAAAATTACCAAAAATATAGTTCTATTAATGTTTTATAGTCATTTTAATTTTGAAAAATACAAAAATGTTACTTTATATTTTATCTTTATATTAAAAACGAAAATTACCAAAAATATAGTTCTATTAATGTTTTATAGTCATTCTAATTTTGAAAAATACAAAAATGTTACTTTATATTTTATCTTTATATTAAAAACGAAAATTACAAAAAAATAGTTTTATTAGTATTTTGTAGTTATTTTAATCTTGAAAAAAAAATATTAAAAAAGATCTAGTTTTGTGTTAATTATCAGTCTTATTTTTGTAGTTATTTTTGCTTACATAATCAGTTGAGCAACGTCGTGTTCCTATTTCTCGGGTCCGGGCAAAAGAATAATATTCGGGTTCAAACTACCCGGTTTTAGGCCTAATTTCGGACCTAGCCCATAATAATCCGAGTCCATCACACATGAGGGGACACGCGTGGGGAACACAGGCGAAACACGATACACGGGGAACCCCACCACGCGTGGGGGACACAAGTCTCGAACCCCACCACGCGTGGGGCTCATTTTTCTTGACAAAAGTTTACAAAATACACGGATAAACAAGCCAAGGGAGGAGGGTGAAGGATTGAAATTTTTTTTTGGCAAAGACATTGTGCGTCGTCTTCTTCCTCTCCTTGGCAAACCAGAGAAAACCCTACCCAAACCCCACGTCCAAACACCATCCGCAACCACCACCACCCCCCTCGTCGCAGCTCTCCAGCGACCATCACCAAACACCATCACCAAACACCATCACCCGGACACCACCACCCAAACACCACCCCGAGCACCCCTACTGTCGCAACCATTCCTTACGTCCCGTCCAGCTTACCCCTCTCCGTCTCACCACCTTCGTCAACAACCAAACAGGCCCGTCGACCACTGTCCAAACGAACTCCGGAAAACACGACCATTCCTCCTCCTCCGAGCTCCGTCAAACCAGTCCGGCGATCCTCCATTAAACCCGGCATCCGCTGCTCATCGTCTTCCTCCTCTTCCTGAAGAAAACCTAGGAAAAACCCTAGAGACCATAACCCAAAACCATCAGCTCCCTCATCGTCGTCACTATCCCGTCGTTACTGTCCCCAATCCACTGTCCAAACGCCATAACCATCGACGAAAACCACCTCCATCACAAACCAGGCGCACCCTCGTCGCAACGAGCTCCCTCCGTCGACCAGTAGCCTCACTATCTTCACCAAACGACCCCTCACTTCAGGTCAAGCAGTAGTAACTACCGCTGCATTATCCAGCCACCCTCTCACGTCCAAACCCCAACCATCGCCACCAACCTCACGTCCAATCACCATCACTGAACTCCGACGTCGCCAAATGACCCCCAGTCCAGCGACGCCTCCCGCCATGAACCACTGCCCAAACGACCCCTCGCAAGCTTGCAACCAGTGGCCGCATCGACCACAGCCCCAAACGACCCTCTATAGCTGTTTCCTCCTCATATCTAGACAATCCTTGGTTGTTGACAGTTGTGGGTCCGAGCTTTCTATTTCCATCGAGGTCGTCTTTAGTTCATCGAGGTCCGGTACATCGAGGCATTTGTCCGAGGTTCCGTCGTTGTTCAGTGAGATCCGGCTTGAGTTCCGTCGGGGGCGCTATTTGTCGTTCTAGGTTTGTCGAGGTTCGAAGGTTAGTGTTCTTCGTCCTTTGTTTCATTTCGTTCGATTCGCATATTATGGTTTAAGATGAATGTCAACAATGCAATTTTTGTCGTTTTTGTTAAAAATGTTCATCTTATGATTAGTTACTGCATATGCTTAAAGTAAATGTGAGAACATATTGTGAACTTAAGTTTTTGTACGAGAATGTCTACTTCTATGCATATATTTGTGTTTATTAAGGGAACAATTTGATATCCAGTGATTTGTTGCGAACATATGTGCTCGCATATATTATGTACTCTCGGTGTAATGGGTATGTGAACGTCTGAATGAAAAATCATGACTACTCGCGTTTAAACCTTATTTCTAATTGTTAGTAATGGAAGTTGGGTTTAATAACAATAACAATACGTTAGCAAAGTTAGGAATAATAGGAACCCTATTAAAATTCTTAGAATTCGGGACAGGCCGCTTAGCGAATTTCACGGCCTTTCCCAAAATAACAATACGCTAGTTGCTTTAAGCGCGTATTTAATAATGTTACCTTCTTAACTCTGGTGCACATTTATGTGACCCAAATCCAAGTCTCAACGGAGTCGAAATGTGTTTCTAATCACGGGTACATTGATTGTGACGTGGTCTGAGACGCATTTCCATAACGTTGCAAATTCTTTTAAAAAAATAATAATAATAAGATGAGGCGAGCCTCGCCAAATAAAAGGGACAAATTGCGGGGCCCTCACAAAATATATGTATTAAATACTTAGATTCCGGGATGGGCCGTTTAGCAAATTTCACGGCCCTACCCCAAAAATAATAATGCGCTAGTTGCTTTAGGCGCGACTTTAATAATGATATCTCCCTAAATTCGGGTGCACATTTATGTGACCCAAATTCAAATCTCAACCGAGTCGAGATATGTCAATAACCACGGGTGCATTGATGTAACGTGGTTCGAGATATGTTTTCACGACGTTGCAAGTCCTATAAAAATAACAGTGAATGATAAAAGCGGTTAAAAGATAAAATTGGCACATAAGTTCACATTTGTATAAAATCAGATAATCAAGCCGGATATAACAGTTGAGCGACCGTGCTAGAACCACGGAACTCGGGAATGCCTAATACCTTCTCCCGGGTTAACAGAATTCCTTATCCGGATTTCTGGCACGCAGACTGTAATATAGAGTCATTCTTTTCCTCGATTCGGAATTAAAATTGGTGACTTGGGACACCCTAAATATCCCAAGTGGCGACTCTGAAATAATTAAACCAATCCCGTTTCAATTGTCCTTTAATTGGAAAAAACTCCCTTGCACCCCATCGGGTGCGGAAAAAGGAGGTGTGACACCCATAAGGTAAGGTTGCCACATGGGGTTAATCTTTTATCCAATTTTTATCCACTTAATTAGGAACTATCTCAAATTACTTAAAATATTACTCACTTTTAATATATTTTATACATCTTACTATTATAGTCATGTGGTACCATATAAAATCAATACATACACTATTATTTTATTAAAACATCCATGTAAAAATACAAATATTTTCTCAATTTATAATTTTTCTAATCTCATATAAAGAGTAAAAATTCTCGTACGCTTAATTCTTAAAATAATAAAAATATAACCAATAATAATGATGTTGCTATAAACATTCATTTTCCCGAAAAAAACAAAAAAATAGTTCCACCTGAAACTGCACAAGGGCGCAAAACAAAAAGAAAATGAAAAGAAACGTCTTTTTTTTTATATGTGAAAAGAAATGCCTAATTCCTAAATTTCAGCCATTAGTATATGACTAAAATCCAATTATTAAATCTTATTGTTTAATTAAAGCTAAATCCTAATCAAGCTCATATGGATTATTACGACTTCTCCTAATATTAAAATATGGGATGTAACATCTATATGCCGCTTAGGCCTACCTCGGGCACAATGAGGTCCTCAAATTAGGACGATAATTTATAATTTCGCAATCTGTGTTTAAATACCGCAAACATCCTTTTAATACTCCTTAATGACTTGTTCACCTTTTTGTTTTCTTCTTTTCTTTATTTGTTTATTCTCATTCCCTAAGGTTGGTTCGTGCATAATGGCAACATCAGCATATCACACCAGATCTAGAGGTCTTCTACCACCTCCTCTTCTGAGTGATCCTAAAAGCAAGGGAAAATCCAGAATGGATGATGCGAGTGGTATCGAGAAAGACAATGCTACGCATTCAAAGAATGTTGAGACTTCGGATGGTCGGAGTACTTTGACACAAAATGGCTTGGTTTTACGGTTGGAACAAAAGATACTGGAGCTACAAGGGGAATTTGAGCAGGTCCGAAACTTGGCAAACGTTTCCCTTACCCGGAATGTCCTTGACGTCAACCAACAAAACGCCAAAAACTCTGCACTTCCCCAGAACACACAAAACCAACAAAATCCTCCCGCACCTTATCAGCATGCCACACCTCCTCCAAATCCTAATCCTCCACTAGTACGAACCCCTCCACAACAAAATCACCATCCGACTCATTATCCACAAACCACCACCTACCATACTCCTCAAAACGCACCACAACCTACCCCTGATCCCCAAAACTCAACCAATGACCATTACTACGCCCAAATTCCTGGAGTCCATCAAAGAAACCCTATATATGTGGAAACCTTATCCTATACTCTACAACAAGCCCTATACATACCCGAATCTGCTGAGAAAGACATGCTCATCAAGAATATAATGGAAGAACTCAAGAAACTTACTAGTAGAATCAAAAGTGTTGAATGTGGTAAAGGCATCGAAGGTCTGAATTATGAAGATTTGTGTATTCAGCCGGACGTAGAGCTACCAAAGGGTTACAAACCTCCTAAGTTCGAGATGTTCGATGGGACAGGTGATCCAAAGGTACACTTGAGAACATATAGTGACTAACTCGTAGGGGTTGGTAAAGATGAAAGAATCCGCAAGAAACTGTTCATGAGAAGCCTCACTGGAGACGCCATGTCCTGGTACATCAGTCAAAACCCAAAGAAATGGGTTAACTGGGTAAGCATGGCGTCAGATTTTATGGATCGGTTTAGGTTCAATACAGAAAATGTGCCAGATGTATTCTACATTCAAAATATTAAGAAGAAGCCCCCAGAAACTTTTCGCGAGTATGATACACGATGGAGGTCGGAAGCTGCAAAGGTAAGGCTAGCACCGGAAGAAGAACATATGAACAAGTTTTTTGCCCGAGCTCAAGATCCACAGTACTATGAGAGGTTGATGGTCATTGAAAACCATAAGTTCTCTGATATCATCAAACTAGGAGAAAGAATAGAGGAAAGAATTAAAAGCGAAACGGTGACAAATTTTGAGGCACTACAGGCTACAAACAAAACCTTGCAGTCAGGCGGTTTTTCTAAAAAGAAGGAAGTAGGGGCAGTGATGGTAGCCCAATGTACGAAGTCTCCTCTTACATACCAAACACCTCCACCTACATATCAGCCTTCGCCCCTAGATACAAACAACCTGCTGCCACCTACCATACTTATAACACTCAACTAGCATATTACCACTCACCACCACCGGCTCGCCAAAACTACCAAAAACCCAGACCAAATTTCGACCGTAGACCACCCAGACAATACACTCCTGTTGATACCCAATTTTTTTCTGTATATATTTATATGCAAAATACTTTCAAAATAGCATATGTATGCATATATAAGCATGTTCAAGTGTTTTATTATTTTTCCAATCTTTATAAGAATTTTAAATCAATTTATCGCCTTATTTTATCGGAAAAAACCAATAATTATTTCCCAAATTATCATTTTTGGTAACTCCTTTATTGAATTCTCATATTTATACCAAAATATAGTTAAGTAATTTGTGCACATTTTTACAGATTTATTTAGCTTTTTAAAGTTAAATTGCATATAATGGTAATTTTAGCCTATTTTAAGATTTAATTGTGTTTATAGTTAGAAATTTGATTCCAGTATTTTAATTTAATATTTACATATTATTAATCAATTTAGTACCTTTAGTTTATTTTCAGAAATTATTTTACTATTTTTATAAAATAAATAAGGGAAAAATGACTATTTAAATGTTAGCCCCATTTATTTCAATTTTAGCCTTATTTGAGCCCCAAATGAACCCAATTCCCAATCTCAATTCCCCAACAAAATTTTAATTTAAACCCACCCCTGACCCGATTAAATCCTACCCGACCCAGACCCCTCTCATCCTGAGATCAACGGCCCCTATTCACTCTTACCTTTTTTAACCCAAACGACCACCCTAACCTTCTCATTTCTCACCTACCATCCGCCTCAGAACTCTCAAACTCTCTCAAACTCTCTCAAAAATTCCCAAACCCTAACCGCTTCTTACCACTACCTCCACCTTGAAACCCACCAGAATCCATGGCTTCTCAGGCTATGGGAGTCTTATACTCACCTTCTCTTGCTCCCACGCGCCTGATACCTGAAGATTCGAGGCCTGATATCGAAGTTTTGCACCTAGACCTCTGTCGATTCAAGGTTCCACGGCCATCTCCGGCTTTACTCCGGCATACCATGGTGGTTTGAGCCTGATTCCGACCTCTCCGACTCAGATCGGTGACCTTTCAAAGCCTATCTCACTTCTAGGATTCTTTTGAAACCTTAACCCTTAGAGGTTTTCTCCGATTTCCTTAGATCCGTTGTGTATCTGTGCTCTTCTTGAGTTTTCAAACGATTTCCCTAACGTTTCTTTCAAAAAATTACTTTCAAAACCGCTTCGTTTAAGATCTAGGGTTTTTTGAAAATGTTTAAGTGTTTCTCAGACTTTATCTCCTTTGTCTTTTGTGTTTATTTGCCTATACTGTGTTCTTATGTTTTATTCTACATTTTATGTTCTTCTACTGAGTTTTTACACTCCGTTCTTGCATGTTCTTCTACTGAGGTTTTACACTTCGTTCTTGTATGTTCTTTTACTGAGTTTTATATACTCCATGCTTGTATGTTCTTCTACCATGTTTTCCATACTATGATCTCATATGCTTTTCTACTGTGTTCTTATATTTTTTGTCTTCTACTATGTTCCAGCATGTTTCTCCTACTGTATTTTCCTGCTAAGTTCTTAAGTTTCCTTATTTTCCTTCTATTAAGCCCTATTTAAGTTTCTTCTGAAAAATCTCTTAAGCATGTTTCTTTTACTGTTCCTATCAGTGTTTTTCTTTTGAGTGCTTCTATTGTGTTCGGATATTACTTTGCTATCATGTTTTTCTCATGAGTTTCTGTTGATGAAAGAAGTATGCAAGAGGTTTCAACTCTGAAACCTCTGAGCCTGTTTCAACTACTTGCCTTCTCATCTCTGTACTTGATTTAGTGTGGAAACCCTAGAATTTGGGGGTTCCGCCAAGCTTGATTATATGATTTTATTGAACTTACGATTTATTTCAAAACCCATAACTCTTTAAGATCTATTCCCTGCTTTCATATGACTTTGACCTTTTGCTAAACTTTTCTATACTGGATTTTCTACTGACTTTTCAATGACACTACAGTCTTCCTTCATGCTTAACATGTTCGTATTCTCCTTATATATGATAGACTTCCCTTTAAAATAGCTTCTGAATTTGTGATTTGTTCCTACTTCCCTCTGAATATGGGTCTAATTGATTTCATTTCCATTGTTTGCTGATTTCCCTTAAGTTAAAAACCTTTCCCATCTTTTGACTCGGTTCATTCATACAAAATCTCAGACCCTTTTGATTTACTAGTTGTTAATTGATCTTCTTACCTTATTCGCACAAACCGTGTATTTCAGAAACCCCGTCCTTAAATAGCTTTTATGTATTCACCCCTAATTGCCTACTTTGAACAAAGTGTTTGATTAGTTTCTTTCCTTAATTGGTTTATACCCGTTTGAATCTGCATCCCTTAACTAAAGGGAATCTTGTGTAATTGATTGACAATCAGCTCTTCAATTATTTCTTACCTTATTTCTACTTGGTTTTTACACTATAAAAGGGCACGACCTTTCTTCACACGGGAGAGGACAATTCACAATCTCTTCTGAACTCTTACTCACATAATAGAACTCTCTCTTCTTGTCTGCACTGAGGTTTTTACCAGACTACTGCATTTTCTCTACTTGTTTCTTTGAAACTAGTATGTCCTAATTTCAAATTTCAGCATCCCCACAATGTGTTTACTGACAGCTTTCTGCATCTATGTCTACTTTACTACTTCTGCAGAGTTAAATACTTAAACTAGCATGTTGATTCCCTTTTGCTTTTTTCTGCTATGAATCCCTATTCCCTATTTCCCTTTATGTGCTTTGAGTTACAGTTTAAGACATGGCAATATACAATTTATTGTCTATGGATTGAACTTGATCCCTTAGGAGATCTTAACCTCTAAACAATGTGTTCCAGTAGGCTTATGGGTGTGCCAGCATCTCCCATTGTTGGGTTATGCCCACTAGCCTGCATTTTACCTCTTGCAACTTCTCATTCCCTATATCCCCATATTTGCTGTTTCCTTTTTCCTTTTCCCTTTCCCCTTTCAGAATTCTGCACTTACACTCTCTCTTAGTTCTTAAGTTCTGCCCCCCTCTTGTGAGCCTTGCCTTGAGACCTTGAGTTCCCTCTGAACTTGGACACCTGAGGGCTGGCCCTTTCACACTGTACTTTGGCTTAATATGGTAATATATTTTAGTGTAAGCACTGTCCGGAGTTCTTATGAAACTCTTAGGGAACTCTGACACACCCAAGTGGGAGAAAGGCTTTGAAACATGATCTTTGGAGTTGGTTTACTTCATACTTTAGACAGGAAGTCTGAATCAGGCTCTCCTTGGTTGTAATTTTCAATTTCTGATATATTTTTCTTTATTTTATTTGGACTGTAATAACTTGTAATAACTTTTGGGGATGGTTAGTGAAAAGGGAAGGATAACCATGCATGTAAAAGGAGTTGATATCCTGCTCATAGGGAATTTCTGATTTCTGCATATCACATAGATATCCTGCCTATAGGAATTCTGCACTTTCATATGTAGATACTATGCCTATAAGGAATTCTGCACCCATATAGATATCCTGCCTATAGGTTTCTGAAATTCTACATTCATATGGATATCCTGCCTATAGTTAAATTTTTGCATCTCTTATATAGATACCATGCTCATAGTTAACTGGAAATCCGAATCGTGCGTATACATCTGTCACTAGGCAAACCTGTTTATAGGGCTTAAAAAACTAAATGCATTTAGACATCATGTTCATAGGCTTAAACAAAGTACAACATTTAGATGTCATGCCTATAAGATTTCTGCACTCTTGCTATGTCTATAAAAGTGTTTAAAATCAACAACGCCTAGAAAGCATGCCTATAGGAATTAATAACCAAGTCTGAAGCGTCTCACTCGTCTACAAATCTAAAATCATTGTCTAACATCTGAGGAATTTATGATCTTTTGTCAAAACTCGTCTTTCCTAAATAACTGACAACCTTTTTCTAAAATCAGTATACTTCATCTTTTCTGAAATCAGTAGATATCATGCCTATAGGTTTTCGTCTAACTTTTAGGCAAGCCATAGGGCAGTTTATAAACTGAATGAGATTTTATTAACTACAACTAGAAGGCAGGCCTGATTCGGGCTTCTTACCTAAAATATGCAATAAATCAGTCTGCCCCAACTATTAAGTTTAATCAGACCCTAATCAGTACGTGTAAGACATGCTAAACTATATGCTTTTCTTTGATTTAAGGAGGTCTGTTTGAGCCCTTTTATCTGTTTATATGCTTCCCCAAACTTGTTATATGTGTTTTGTTTGTCTCCTTAGTATTTTACCTTTTGAAACCATAAATAAGCCCAATACCTTCTCCCTCTAGGATTAGTAGTCCCAAGTGCCTCCGGGGCTGATAGGATTGGGGTGGGTAATAGCATGCGATAAGTCGAGACCATTCTGCGCTTTAATACCTTAACGGGGTGGGAAGGGTAGATATGGAAATGATAACCACGCAATAACATCACGTGTAGCCCCTCACTGAGGAGTGATTACTGGATGTTGTTTGGGGTGATCCATATTATTAATAAACCTAAGACCCCCCCTTTCCTTTGTTTTCTTTGTTTCTTTTAAATCTTTTTTTAAACCATTTCTTTTAAGAAAATCAACTCTTTTAGTTCCCTTTTCTTACTTTTTGTTTATTTGTAACCATTACGTGAAAATCCCCTCTTATTTGAATCCTTAATTTGCCTATGTGTTATTTGCAATTAAGTCACAACAATAGTTTGGTCGGGAACCACACTAGTGGATCCTGAGGGGTGCCTAAAACCTTCCCCTTGGGATAATTTCAAGCCCTTACCCAATCTCTGGTTACTCAAAACAAACCCCTCCTAGTGTCCTAATGCACTTTAATCATTAGGTGGCGACTCTTCAATTCAAACCCAATTCCCAAAAGGGAACGAGTTGTCCTCCCAAATGTCACAAACCCGATTTTTGCGAGAAAAAGGGGGCGCGACAACTCCTATTGCTGAACTCATCGGCCAATTGTACGAGAGATTGAAGGTTGCTGGTTGTCACTCCCATTCCCACTGTTGCTATGGAAAACTCTTCCCAGTGGGTTACCATCAACACTCAAAACACTGTTTTGTTTTCACCATTAGAAATCATGTTTATAGGATCAAACAAAGTAATTCTGAATATCTTCCATGGTTATCACTACCAACTACTGCACCTAGATATCATGTCCATATGTTTTAACACTTATAATCTATAGTTTAGTAATCAGTATGCGATACTAGACTCCTTGAGATATAAAGTTATTCAAAAAACAGGTCTCTAAAATAACATTTCGCATCTGCAACTGCCTACATGATTGAATTCAAAAGTGACATAGAAATTATGTCTATAGGGCTTAATGGTTTTAAGTCGTCTCAATTCTGAAACTGTCAAAATGCCTAATTTGTTTGTGTCATTTGCTATCTAAGTGTGAAGGCTAACATGAGCCCTTAACTGCTTTTATGTAAAGTCTAACTTGTTTTGTATGTCACCTAGTTTTCTCATTTTGAGCAACCTAAGTTAGGTCTAGAACCACCCAAAATAGATGGTCTAAACGCCTCCTAGACTGTAGTCACGTGACAGGTAGTGCACGCATAGGGTACGAGTTATAATTGAACTAGTATGCTTTAGGTAACAACTTAACGATAGTAATCAGGTAGCCGGAGATAATAGTCTTTGCCCGCTGAATAATACGAGTAACATCCCATCTGGAGGGAGTTACGAAGTATTATTTATGTTGCACGGGGTGATCCTTTAGGCTAAACAACTTAGGACCCCCCTCCCCCCCTCCGCTTTCTTTTTTTTCCTACTAGAATCAAATAGTTGTACCCTCTGTTTATAATAAACTTCTTAAATTCTTGTGCTCTTTCTCTTCGTTTATTTGATCATATAGACTAATTTATATAATTCGAGTTCGGCCGGAACCCACAGTTGTGGACCTCGAAGAGTGTCTATCACCTTCTCTTCGAGGTAATTTCGAGCCCTTACCCGATCTTTGGTGACGTAAACTAGTCAAACAGAGTTATCTGCAAAATAGGTTCCCTAACTCACCTCAAACCCATTAGGTGGTGACTCTCTCCTTTAACACCTTCCTTAAAAGAGTTGTCACGTGTCGAAATCCGATTTCACGAGAAAAATGGGCGTGACAACATGACTACTCTGCTGGAGATTTTTAGGCTCTTACCATAAGTGAACTTGATCTTTATGAATTAGTCTTATCTATAAGCATGTATTTATTATCTTTGTTGTTACATGAATATCCCATTCCCGTTTCCCTTTTATTTGCTACATGTATACCCTTTTCCCCGTTTTCCCTTTATTTGAATTCACATGCAAATCCCTGCTTAATTTGGTCATAACATGCGCTTTCCTTTAGACATTTTTAATAATTTCTACATCATGTCTCTCTCCACCCTCACTCCCTTATATACTTTATTACAATTTCCACATTACGCGAATTAACTTCTTTTTTGTTTCTTTGTCTGTTTCATTCAATACTGCATTTACTGCTTCATCATGCAAAAATATTTGACAACGTGTTATCTTTGCATAAAGCATGATCCACCTCATATTCCACTCGTACGTAATTAATACCATAGCGGCACTTGATGAGTGTCCGCGCTCTTACTAAATCACCCTTTAAATTTGAAAAGACTTATTTGCGGTAAAACTAGCCGATCAACGGTGTAGCCGACAGTTTTGTGCCTTTTCCTCTCAAGTTGTCCGCTTGAGGGTACCGTTCTAGATTCTTCTAGAAAACCCACTCTAATATCAACTGTGCATGCATCATGTCCAAAACCTAGTGTGGGTTAGAACGCAATCCGCGTGATAACTTGCTAAGTCAATCCTTGTCCAAAGTCCGCCAGGATTTCCATAATCCCAATGGGCACAATCACGATCTGTGCATTATTTGGAGAAAACATGTCAATATGTTGATCATTAATATGTAAATAGCCAAATTTGGAGCGGGCAAGTGCTAACCCTATTTGTTTTGCAGAAATGAGGCACGAAGTCCCCAGGTTCAACATAGTTTGAAATATCCCACCTTTGCTACTGGATTGGTGGAAAATCTCGCACCAAGTGACAAAAACCATATGAAAGGAGTCCTCGGGAATTTGTCATATATGTTAGACATTCAGACAAACAATGCATTAATTGAGGTCGCCACTATGTTTTGGGATAAGAAGAGAGCCGTTTTTTGTTTTGGTGACATAGAAATGACTCCCTTTTTAGAAGAAATTGGAGGTTTAGCTAGGATCTCATGGGATATCCATGGTTTGTTGGTACCGGGAAACCGCACTCCTCGAGGTTTCTTGAAAATGATGGGTTTAAGGAAAAATGATGATTTAGTCTGTTTGAAGAAGTCTTATATACCGTTCGATTTCCTTTACGAGCGTTATGGACACATCAAGTCATACTGCCTTTTATCATGATGAGTTTTCCATTACTTCTTTGGGTTTGATTCACCGTCGAGTTTTTGTATTCATTATCTATTTTCTGAGGATGCTGTATTTCCAATACGATAAGAAAGGATCCACACTCGCCTAGCTATGGTTACTAAGGCTTTAATGAAGGGGATTGAGGGGTAGACTTAGACTATTATCACTATGATTCTGGCTGATATGTATCGAGCTTTAGACCTTTGCAAAAAGGGGTATAAACATTTCGAGGGTTGCAATCTGTTGCTGCAAGTATGGCTGTTGGAACACCTTCAAAAGGGAGGATACCGTCAAGATTTCCGTGACGACCATGGAATGACCATATAGCCTATCACCATCCGAAGAGAATGACTTTTATCCCAAATAGGTTTGCGCAACCGAAAAATGCTGTGAGCTGGGCACACTTCTTTAGCAATCTGACTGATAACAAGGTACATTGGATGTTCGAGTGGTTCCCTAGCAGTGAATTCATCATCAAGTGGAGATATACTCCTCATCTAGTGCTAATCAAATTGAGGGGGATCTATCCTTATGCTCCAATCAGAGTTATGAGACAAGCTTGGAGAAAATAGGTTATACCACGAGTTTCCAAAATGGTTCCATACAAAGAAGACTTCCAGGGGAATGCTATTCCATTTAAGTTCGAGGCACAACACATGTGGCATCAAAAGATCATTATGGAGAAGGATACCATCGAGCCAGATCAGTATCATGCCGGCCATGTGCATTTTTATCCATCATGGTTGTTAGATGATATAGTGTGGGATGTCAAGCAAGGGATTAATTTGAAAAATAGAGTTATAGACAACGCTGTTGAAGCACAAGTCAAATACAGGATGTTGCACAAGAGGGTTTTCGAGTCTGAAGCCAGACATTTGGAATGACATAAAGCAGATATGGAAGTAGTCAACGAGTGGAGAGAACTCACTACTAAATCAACAAAAAGGTTGGAATATTTGGAGCAGAGGTTGATGGAGCTTGAAGGGAAGATGAGAAATAGTGTTGCAAGCTGTCAAAACATGGATGGCAATGAAGGAAGGCTCTTAGAAAGGGCCTATCTGCTGTTGGACATGCACGACCTGGGGAATCTGATCGATGGAGAAAAAAGGCCAAGCATGGAGAAGGTCCCTCTTGGACCAAACATATTAGGAATTATGTTTTACTTGCTTTCTAGACTCGTTTAGACTTTGGTTGTAATAAGGCAAATGTCATTAGTGGTTCTTTTTCATTATTGTCGTTTTTAATAGAGACTTGGTTTACTTATCATATTAATGAAATGACGCAGTTATTGGCATCGATTTTCTCCAAATCTACTTCCACTCCCCAAACCTGGGGAGGCATGGCTGGCACCCGGTGCCGCACTAGCCTGAGCGAACCGCTCTGCAACTTTTTTTTTCTTTGTAACTATCATGGGCCAAAATGGCCACAACTCATAATATATAACTATAAGTGGGTAAACACTGTATCAATGGACCATTTTTTTTAAAACATGAATACATATGCGTCGTCAAGGCCTCTGACATACTGTACAAAATGAACATCTGTCAACAAAGCCTCTAAGAGTATTAAATATCAAACAAGACAGGGCATCGACCTACCCATAAGTTCGTAGCCAAACTCTAACAAGTTGCCTTATAGACTGGGCTGCACTTCGAATGAGGTAGAGTCTTACCGATCCATCGCTGAATGCTAACCTCGTCTACTATGAGGGCTCGTAAAATCAATTATCTATACCTACAGGCATGAATTCAGAGTCCCCAATAAAAGGACGTCAGTACGAATAATATACTGAGTATGTAAGGCATGTAAATAAATATATAAAGAGCATGGAAGAAATATGGAGTAAAGGACTCAACCTGTAAGTCTGGATAGCTCTGTAGATCATGAAATACTTATAGTGCCATGCATATGCGTATGAATGTCATGTTGTGCATAGGTACATGTGTTCATAACATCATCAAGCCTCTGAGGGCATCCCATCATATCATCTCGGCCACTATGTCCAAAATCATCAACATATTCCAGCTGATTAGTGGTGGTGTGCGTATATAACGCCGTAACCTTTTCCCATGTCCCGTATACATATAATAGATATATACGCATATATAACGCCATCAGGTCATGGGTCAATATACATATATAAATGAATGCGATGCATGAGAAGTACGTCACTAAAATCTCTTGGAACGTCATAAGACCATTATACCTCTGATTAATATTATGAAATAAACTTTATCAACTTACGTATTTCTGAAACCCATGAAACAGACGATAGAATAATAAGACATATGGGAATTCAACAACATATACATTTATAATACTTCTATGAATAGAGTCATTTATGAAAATTGTGCATTTGCTCGTTTCGTTCGTGTCGTATAGATCATGCCAAAAAGAAATAAGGGATAGCCTTAACATACCTGAGCCGGTTCACCTGACAATCCCTCTAATGCAGCACCTGACTTCCACCCAAAGATAAGTCTTTTTCCAGGAGTATATAGCTCTAAATAATGACTGAAACAAGCATCGAACTCCAAAAGACAACTACTTCGACTGTGACATTTCTACAAGCATTCCACAATCCATCCTAAGCTCACCAATGGTTAACACTCAGTTTCGGACTAAGTGTCGTATACTACTTAGGTTAGAGGAGGAAAGTCATTAGCAATCCCAACAGGGCAGAAGAGATTGCTTTTGGTATATCATACAATTCTTATGGGTGTAACACATCGGGTTAGTGGGTGCTAACATGAACTGACTCTTTATTTAACAAGCCTATCCTAAGAGATATATGAAACTTGTTCCAATTATTATATGAACCAAAAGAATGATGGAAAAAGATCTGACCTAAGTAGTACGTTATTTTCAAATGAATAATGCATCAGCTTAACTGGGCCAGATCATTGGCACATCCTGAGAGTGGGGAATCTTTCATAAAATTACACCTCTTAACCCAAAGAGAATACACAGTAAACGTTTCTTAAGTCTTTTCCAAATATCACATTTCAATTCATGCCACATATTATAATGGCTTTAAGAGTCATCATTCCCATGAGGTAAGGTTGCCACATGGGGTTAATCTTTTATCCAATTTTTATCCACTTAATTAGGAACTATCTCAAATTACTTAAAATACTACTCACTTTTAATATATTTTATACATCTTACTATTATGGTCATGTGGTACCATATAAAATCAATACATACACTATTATTTTATTAAAACATCCATGTAAAAATACAAATATTTTCTCAATTTATAATTTTTCTAATCTCATATAAAGAGTAAAAATTCTCGTACGCTTAATTCTTAAAATAATAAAAATATAACCAATAATAATGATGTTGCTATAAACATTCATTTTCCCGAAAAAAACAAAAAAATAGTTCCACCTGAAACTGCACAAGGGCGCAAAACAAAAAGAAAATGAAAAGAAACGTCTTTTTTTTTGTATGTGAAAAGAAATGTCTAATTCCTAAATTTCAGCCATTAGTATATGACTAAAATCCAATTATTAAATCTTATTGTTTAATTAAAGCTAAATCCTAATCAAGCTCATATGGATTATTACGACTTCTCCTAATATTAAAATATGGGATGTAACATCTATATGCCGCTTAGGCCTACCTCGGGCACAATGAGGTCCTCAAATTAGGACGAGAATTTATAATTTCGCAATCTGTGTTTAAATACCGCAAACATCCTTTTAATACTCCTTAATGACTTGTTCACCTTTTTGTTTTCTTCTTTTCTTTATTTGTTTATTCTCATTCCCTAAGGTTGGTTCGTGCATAATGGCAACATCAGCATATCACACCAGATCTAGAGGTCTTCTACCACCTCCTCCTCTGAGTGATCCTAAAAGCAAGGGAAAATCCAGAATGGATGATGCGAGTGGTATCAAGAAAGACAATGCTACGCATTCAAAGAATGTTGAGACTTCGGATGGTCGGAGTACTTTGACACAAAATGGCTTGGTTTTACGGTTGGAACAAAAGATACTGGAGCTACAAGGGGAATTTGAGCAGGTCCGAAACTTGGCAAACGTTTCCCTTACCCGGAATGTCCTTGACGTCAACCAACAAAACGCCAAAAACTCTGCACTTCCCCAGAACACACAAAACCAACAAAATCCTCCCGCACCTTATCAGCATGCCACACCTCCTCCAAATCCTAATCCTCCACTAGTACGAACCCCTCCACAACAAAATCACCATCCGACTCATTATCCACAAACCACCACCTACCACACTCCTCAAAACGCACCACAACCTACCCCTGATCCCCAAAACTCAACCAATGACCATTACTACGCCCAAATTCCTGGAGTCCATCAAAGAAACCCTATATATGTGGAAACCTTATCCTATACTCTACAACAAGACCTATACATACCCGAATCTGCTGAGAAAGACATGCTCATCAAGAATATAATGGAAGAACTCAAGAAACTTACTAGTAGAATCAAAAGTGTTGAAGGTGGTAAAGGCATCGAAGGTCTGAATTATGAAGATTTGTGTATTCAGCCGGACGTAGAGCTACCAAAGGGTTACAAACCTCCTAAGTTCGAGATGTTCGATGGGACAGGTGATCCAAAGGTACACTTGAGAACATATAGTGACAAACTCGTAGGGGTTGGTAAAGATGAAAGAATCCGCAAGAAACTGTTCATGAGAAGCCTCACTGGAGACGCCATGTCCTGGTACATCAGTCAAAACCCAAAGAAATGGGTCAACTGGGTAAGCATGGCGTCAGATTTTATGGATCGGTTTAGGTTCAATACAGAAAATGTGCCAGATGTCTTCTACATTCAAAATATTAAGAAGAAGCCCCCAGAAACTTTTCGCGAGTATGATACACGATGGAGGTCGGAAGCTGCAAAGGTAAGGCTAGAACCGGAAGAAGAACATATGAACAAGTTTTTTGCCCGAGCTCAAGATCCACAGTACTATGAGAGGTTGATGGTCATTGAAAACCATAAGTTCTCTGATATCATCAAACTGGGAGAAAGAATAGAGGAAAGAATTAAAAGCGAAACGGTGACAAATTTTGAGGCACTACAGGCTACAAACAAAGCCTTGCAGTCAGGCGGTATTTCTAAAAAGAAGGAAGTAGGAGCAGTGATGGTAGCCCAATGTACGAAGTCTCCTCTTACATACCAAACACCTCCACCCACATATCAGCCTTCGCCGCTAGATACCAACAACCTGCTGCCACCTACCATACTTATAACACTCAACCAGCATATTACCACTTACCACCACCGGCCCGCCAAAACTACCAAAAACCCAGACCAAATTTCGACCGTAGACCACCCAGACAATACACTCCTGTTGATACCCAATTTTTTTCTGTATATATTTATATGCAAAATACTTTCAAAATAGCATATGTATGCATATATAAGCATGTCCAAGTGTTTTATTATTTTTCCAATCTTTAAAAGAATTTTAAATCAATTTATCGCCTTATTTTATCGGAAAAAACCAATAATTATTTCCCAAATTATCATTTTTGGTAACTCCTTTATTGAATTCTCATATTTATACCAAAATATAGTTAAGTAATTTGTGCACATTTTTACAGATTTATTTAGCTTTTTAAAGTTAAATTGCATATAATGGTAATTTTAGCCTATTTTAAGATTTAATTGTGTTTATAGTTAGAAATTTGATTCCAGTATTTTAATTTAATATTTACATATTATTAATCGATTTAGTACCTTTAATTTATTTTCAGAAATTATTTTACTATTTTTATAAAATAAATAAGGGAAAAATGGCTATTTAAATGTTAGCCCCGTTTATTTCAATTTTAGCCTTATTTGAGCCCCAAATGAATCTAATTCCCAATCTCAATTCCCCAACAAAATTTTAATTTAAACCCACCCCTGACCCGATTAAATCCTACCCGACCCAGACCTCTCTCATCCTGAGATCAACGACCCCTATTCACTCTTACCTTTTTTAACCCAAACGACCACCCTAACCTTCTCATTTCTCACCTACCATCCGCCTATGAACTCTCAAACTCTCTCAAACTCTCTCAAACATTCCCAAACCCTAACCGCTTCTTACCACTACCTCCACCTTGAAACCCACCAGAATCCATGGCTACTCAGGCTATGGGAGTGTTATACTCACCTTCTCTTGCTCCCACGCGCCTGATACCTGAAGATTCGAGGCCTGATATCGAAGGCTTGCACCCAGACCTCTGTCGATTCAAGGTTCCATGGCCATCTCCGGCTTTACTCCGGCGTACCATGGTGGTTTGAGCCTGATTCCGACCTCTCCGACTCAGATCGGTGACCTTTCAAAGCCTATCTCACTTCTAGGATTCTTTTGAAACCCTAACCCTTAGAGATTTTCTCCGATTTCCTTAGATCCGTTGTGTATCTGTGCTCTCCTTGAGTTTTCAAATGATTTCCCTAACGTTTCTTTCAAAAAATTACTTTCAAAACCGCTTCGTTTAAGATCTAGGGTTTTTTGAAAATGTTTAAGTGTTTCTCAGACTTTATCTCCTTTGTCTTTTGTGTTTATTTGCCTCTACTGTGTTCTTATGTTTTATTCTACATTTTATGTTCTTCTACTGAGTTTTTACACTCCGTTCTTGCATGTTCTTCTACTGAGGTTTTACACTCCGTTCTTGTATGTTCTTTTACTGAGTTTTATATACTCCATGCTTGTATGTTCTTCTACCATGTTTTCCATACTATGATCTCATATGCTTTTCTACTATGTTCTTATATTTTTTGTCTTCTACTATGTTCCAGCATGTTTCTCCTACTGTATTTTCCTGCTAAGTTCTTAAGTTTCCTTATTTTCCTTCTATTAAGCCCTATTTAAGTTTCTTCTGAAAAATCTCTTAAGCATGTTTCTTTTACTGTTCCTATCAGTGTTTTTCTTTTGAGTGCTTCTATTGTGTTCGGATATTACTTTGCTATCATGTTTTTCTCATGAGTTTCTGTTGATGAAAGAAGTATGCAAGAGGTTTCAACTCTGAAACCTCTGAGCCTGTTTCAACTACTTGCCTTCTCATCTCTGTACTTGATTTAGTGTGGAAACCCTAGAATTTGGGGGTTCCGCCAAGCTTGATTATGTGATTTTTTTGAACATAGGATTTATTTCAAAACCCCTAACTCTTTTAGACCTATTCCTTTCTTTCATACGACTCTGACCTTTTGCTAAACTTTTCTATACTGGATTTTCTACTGACTTTTCAATGACACTACAGTCTTCCTTCATGCTTAACATGTTCGTATTCTCCTTATATATGATAGACTTCCCTTTAAAATAGCTTCTGAATTTGTGATTTGTTCCTACTTCCCTCTGAATATGGGTCTAATTGATTCCATTTCCATTGTTTGCTGATTTCCCTTAAGTTAAAAACCTTTCCCATCTTTTGACTCGGTTCATTCATACAAAATCGCAGACCCTTTTGATTTACTGGTTGTTAATTGATCTTCTTACCTTATTCGCACAAACCGTGTATTTCAGAAACCCCGTCCTTAAATAGCTTTTATGTATTCACCCCTAATTGCCTACTTTGAACAAAGTGTTTGATTAGTTTCTTTCCTTAATTGGTTTATACCCGTTTGAATCTGCATCCCTTAACTAAAGGGAATCTTGTGTAATTGATTGACAATCAGCTCTTCAATTATTTCTTACCTTATTTCTACTTGGTTTTTACACTATAAAAGGGCACGACGTTTCTTCACACGGGAGAGGACAATTCACAATCTCTTCTGAACTCTTACTCACATAATAGAACTCTCTCTTCTTGTCTGCACTGAGGTTTTTACCAGACTACTGCATTTTCTCTACTTGTTTCTTTGAAACTAGTATGTCCTAATTTCAAATTTCAGCATCCCCACAATGTGTTTACTTACAACTTTCTGCATCTATGTCTACTTTACTACTTCTGCAGAGTTAAATACTTAAACTAGCATGTTGATTCCCTTTTGCTTTTTTCTGCTATGAATCCCTATTACCTATTTCCCTTTATGTGCTTTGAGTTACAGTTTAAGACATGGCAATATACAAGTTATTGTCTATGGATTGAACTTGATCCCTTAGGAGATCTTAACCTCTAAACAATGTGTTCCAGTAGGCTTATGGGTGTGCCAGCATCTCCCATTGTTGGGTTATGCCCACTATCCTGCTTTTTACCTCTTGCAACTTCTCATTCCCAATATCCCCATATGTGCTGTTTCCTTTTTCCTTTTCCCTTTCCCCCTTTCAGAATTCTGCACTTACACTCTCTCTTAGTTTTTAAGTTCTGCCCCCCTCTTGTGAGCCTTGCCTTGAGACCTTGAGTTCCCTCTGAACTTGGACACCTGAGGGCTGGCCCTTTCACACTGTACTTTGGCTTAATATGGTGATATATTTTGGTGTAAGCACTGTCCGGAGTTCTTATGAAACTCTTAGGGAACTCTGACACACCCAAGTGGGAGAAAGGCTTTGAAACATGATCTTTGGAGTTGGTTTACTTCATACTTTAGACAGGAAGTCTGAATCAGGCTCTCCTTGGTTGTAATTTTCAATTTCTGATATATTTTTCTTTATTTTATTTGGACTGTAATAACTTGTAATAACTTTTGGGGATGGTTAGTGAAAAGGGAAGGGTAACCATGCATGTAAAAGGAGTTGATATCCTGCTCATAGGGAATTTCTGATTTCTGCATATCACATAGATATCCTGCCTATAGGAATTCTGCACTTTCATATGTAGATACTATGCCTATAAGGAATTCTGCACCCATATAGATATCCTGCCTATAGGTTTCTGAAATTCTACATTCATATGGATATCCTGCCTATAGTTAAATTTTTGCATCTCTTATATAGATACCATGCTCATAGTTAACTGGAAATCCGAATCGTGCGTATGCATCTGTCACTAGGCAAACCTGTTTATAGGGCTTAAAAAACTAAATGCATTTAGACATCATGTTCATAGGCTTAAACAAAGTACAACATTTAGATGTCATGCCTATAAGATTTCTGCACTCTTGCTATGTCTATAAAAGTGTTTAAAATCAACAACGCCTAGAAAGCATGCCTATAGGAATTAATAACCAAGTCTGAAGCGTCTCACTCGTCTACAAATCTAAAATCATTGTCTAACATCTGAGGAATTTATGATCTTTTGTCAAAACTCGTCTTTCCTAAATAACTGACAACCTTTTTCTAAAATCAGTATACTTCATCTTTTCTGAAATCAGTAGATATCATGCCTATAGGTTTTCGTCTAACTTTTAGGCAAGCCATAGGGCAGTTTATAAACTGAACAAGATTTTATTAACTACAACTAGAAGGAAGGCCTGATTCGGGCTTCTTACCTGAAATATGCAATAAATCAGTCTGCCCAACTATTAAGTTTAATCAGACCCTAATCAGTACGTGTAAGACATGCTAAACTATATGCTTTTCTTTGATTTAAGGAGGTCAGTTTGAGCCCTTTTATCTGTTTATATGCTTCCCCAAACTTGTTATATGTGTTTTGTCTGTCTCCTTAGTATTTTACCTTTTGAAACCACAAATAAGCCCAATACATTCTCCCTCTAGGATTAGTAGTCCCAAGTGCCTCCGGGGCTGATAGGATTGGAGTGGGTAATAGCATGCGATAAGTAAACGAGACCATTCTGCGCTTTAATACCTTAACGGGGTGGGAAGGGTAGATATGGATATGATAACCATGCAATAACATCACGTGTAGCCCCTCACTGAGGAGTGATTACTGGATATTGTTTGGGGTGATCTATATTATTAATAAACCTAAGACCCCCCCTTTCCTTTGTTTTCTTTGTTTCTTTTAAATCTTTTTTTTAAACCATTTCTTTTAAGAAAATCAACTCTTTTAGTTCCCTTTTCTTACTTTTTGTTTATTTGTAACCATTACGTGAAAATTCCCTTTTATTTGAATCCTTTATTTGCCTATGTGTTATTTGCAATTAAGTCACAACAATAGTTTGGTCGGGAACCACACTAGTGGATCCTGAGGGGTGCCTAAAACCTTCCGTTTGGGATAATTTCAAGCCCTTACCCAATCTCTGGTTACTTAAAACAAACCCCTCCTAGTGTCCTAATGCACTTTAATCATTAGGTGGCGACTCTTCAATTCAAACCCAATTCCCAAAAGGGAACGAGTTGTCCTCCCAAATGTCACAAACCCGATTTTTGCGAGAAATAGGGGGCGCGACAACTCCTATTGCTGAACTCATCGGCCAATTGTACGAGAGATTGAAGGTTGCTGGTTGTCACTCCCATTTCCACTGTTGCTATGGAAAACTCTTCCCAGTGGGTTAACCCAAACAAGACATGTGCCTACCACTCGGGCATAAAGGGTCATACTATTGATGAATATTATACTTTGAAGGATAAGATCCAGACGTTGATTGACACAAAGGTTATACAAGCAAAAGAGGCCGCACCTAATGTCTGCAACAATCCTCTCCCGGGTCGCAGGGACGAGGGGTAAATGTGATCGAAACTGATGAAGAATGGGATTCAGAATGATCAATTGGACTCATTCATGAAGGAGATGAACCTAAAATACCTCCTGTCACTCTCATACCTATTATAGTGCAGATTCAGTTACCAATCGAGGTTGAAATAGTTACGCCAACTCCGTTTGAGGTTAAAGCAACAATGCCCTCAGCTGCACCAACCCCATTTGAGGTGGAAGTAACCACAACCTTCGATGTGATGGTAGAAACTAACCCCTCTTATCACTTTAAAGCTATACCTTAGGACTATGCTGCAAAGGCGAGAAGGAAAGGAAAGGGGAAAAAGGAAGAACTGGTGCAACACAAGGCATGAGCAGGACCTGTAGGGTTTACACTCCTGACTATTTTGGAGGAATAAGTAAAGAAGCCTCTCTCAAGCAGCCTATCATTGAAACTGACCCGGATGATCTTTGGAGAAAGGTGCAAGCAAGAGAGTAATCTGTGCTTGACCGTCTGAACAAAACCCCTGCTCAGATATCCATTATATCACTACTGCAGAATTTTGAGACCTATAGGAACGCATTGATAAAAATGTTGAATGAATCTTATGTACCCAATAATATCACTAATGGAGAAATGGCTAACATGGTTGGACAGGTGTTGGAAAGCCACAAGATCACCTTTCTGGAAGATGAGCTGCCACCAGAAGGACTGAGTCACAACAGAGCACATATCACGGTACATTTGACGACAAATTCATTGCAGAGTCCTATAGATGGGGGTTCGAGTCTCAACATTTGTCCATTGAATGTTCGGTGGACGTGCAAATATTCCACTTTATGAACGTGCAAATATGTGACAACTTGTTTTAGTTATTGCATATGCATGTTTCCAACATCATTTTCCACTCGTGTCAAACAAATACCATAGCAACGTTTATAATGAGTGGTTGCGCTCTTCCGATATTATCACCCTTTAAATCTGGAAAAGGCGTATATGCGGATTTAAATTACTGTTTTAAATTATTGTAATTACTTCTTTATGAACGTCCAAATACGTGACAACTTGTTTTAATTATTGCATATGCATGCTTCCAACATCATATTCCACTCGTGCCAAACAAATACCATAGCAACGCTTATAATGAGTGGTTGCGCTCTTCCGATATTATCACCCTTTAAATCCGGCAAAGGCGTATTTGCTGTAAAACCAGTCGATCAATGGTGTAGTCGACGGTTCCGTGCCTTTCCCTCTTGAGTTGTCCACTCAAGGGTACTAGTCTAAAACCCAGTAGAAACGTTACTCTGTTTAAACTGTGCATGCATCATGTTCAAACCTAGCCGAGTCAGTTATGTTGTCCGCATAATGACTCTTTAAGATAGCCTTGTCCAAAGTCCACTGGGTTTCCCAAAAATTCAAACGGACACTATCATGTTGTTTGCATTTATTTGGAGAGTGATTTTATGCCAATTATTGGTATTTAATAGTCGAGTCTGGTGGGGGTAAGGGCCTAACCCTTTTGTCTTGCAGAAACATGAGGCACGAAGTCCCCAGATTCGGCATGGTCACAAACATCCACCCAAGGTGTTACAACCCATATCCACATGTGTTAGTTCATGCCATATATTAGTTAACATAAATCCAAGAAGGAATTATCTTTGAGATTATAAGAAGTCAATCCTATTGGTCTTAAGTGATACAAGAGTGTATAAGGGTGATTAACCAGTATTAGAAGTTAAACGAATCAAGGATGTTGTAACTCGTATTTTCAGGTAATCTAGCGGTGCTTAATACACTCAAGAGGTCATTTATTAAGGTATTTTAATAATATAATATCCGTATCATAAGTCTTGAAGTCAAACGAGTTATGAAACAAAAGTCGACAAAAGTTGTCGCAACTTAGGTTCATAATTTTACTTAAACATTAGGTCAAATGTTTCTAATCTTTTCTCATAATTTACAAGGAATTACGGGGTGATCTACCCACCAAATTAAAGATCTATGAGTCTAGTTTCCAACGCATTAAACCGTTCATCGATACGATCTCGGAGTAGAGAGATATTCGCGTTTTCGCGAGACTGCGCCAAGCACCTCTCTATGGGGCCCACTAAGTCGGTTTAAGATATTTGGACCTATATAGGATGACTACAACCCGTTTTAAGTCATTTCTTTTCACTATTTTCAGAACTTAGAACCCTAGGAACATCCTCTCAAGGTTCTCTCAAGATTCAAGACCCAAAAAAAGGGCAAACAACACAAATCAAGTGTCGGGAATTCCGTGGCGCTAGTAAGTCTCTTGTTCTTCTTGTTGTTGCTCATTTTTGTGTCGTTCCAGCCCGTGTGGGAGGTTGTTTTAAAGGGTTTATGTTCTGTAAATACTCCCTCATGTTCTTAATATCAATCCTAGGTGATTTCAAGCCTTCTAAAGTGATTCTAGTGCCGAAAAACACTAATTGATCGCTAGTTTCGTTTTTTTTGTTGTGTGGCAGCATTGGAGGGATATTTCATGGAAATTTAAGGTCAAATTGGAGTTGTTCTTTCTGTATAAAGGTAAGGAACCTCTTACTCTATATGTATTTAAGATTATCCAAGTTGCGGCTAAGCCATTGAAGCTAGAACTTGTGAGATATATATCGAAAGGTTTGGTAGTAATGTTATTGTTTTGTGGACTGTTTTGCGTTGTTGTTGGGCTGCGTATTTTACTACTATCTTGTGGAGTTTTGGAGGAGGAAGGGTGTGGGGAAACACCATATATATGTAGGGTTATGGGCTGATAGTTATTCGTAACATTTCCAGATTGTTTGACACGACTATGGTGGTCGTCGTATGTATGGAGTGATTAGGTTGTGTGTGGACTATATTGGGAGGCTCAATATGTTTATTATTGATGTTGTTTGGGCTTTTTGGTGACTATTTTGAATGGTGTGAGGTCATATATATAGGGGAGGTGCTGTCCGTTTCATCGTAAAATAGGTTGTGGTCGATACATAATAGTTATGACGCTTAAATGATAACGATAGTATCGTTTCTCTTATTGTAGACTAAGGAGTTTTGACAATTGCATAGCTTGAGATTGGGGAAGTATATACAAGGTATGTGAGGCTATCCCTTTCCTTCTTTTGCACGACTCCGATTGCACATAATGTAATGAACAATCTTCCAAGATACTCTACTCTTAGAAGCTAGCAGTACTTACATTGTTTTCCCTCTTATGGAACGATTGATGTTAATGTTGCTTCTCTTAGTCTTATGTTATCAATGTTGTTGGTACTTCCTGATTCTTATAAGGTTCATAGTGAAGAGTTAGTCCTAATAACGTGTACAGAGGATACCGACCTTACGTCACTCCGAAAGGTTTAGAATGTGATTCCATGAGTCGAGCATGCATTATATATATGTATCTATTTTACTCTACCGAGACACTCTATAGTTGGCCGGGTACGGAACCTATTGTGCAACCACTGATCAGTTGGGTTTTACCGAGCTCCACGTGGCCGGGTACGATTCTACCGAGCCTATTATGGCCGGGTACGATATGATGATGATGATGCCCACAGAGGCGAATGCTTTAAAGGTTTATGTATTTATACATATGTATCATGCATTTCATGTAAGTAGCCCTCAGAGGTACTAAGATGTTACAGGTTGTATATTCTTTATCCTTGCTTACATTACTGATCGTATTTATGGTTCCTTGCCTTACATACTCAGTACTTTATTCGTACTGATGTCCTTTTATTTGTGGACGCTGCATGTCGTGCTGCAGGTCCTGATAGACAGACAGGTGCAGCTCCCCTACCACAGTAGACTGTCCAGTTCAGCGGTGATTGGCGAGATCCCTTCTCCGGACTTGCCTTGGTCTTGATATGCAATCTTTGTTATAGACATTATGGGTATGTCGGGGCCCTGTTCCGGCTATGTTGCAACACTTATGTTCTTTTAGAGGCTCATAGACAAGTGTCGGCTCATGTATAGTTTGGTATGCCTTGTCGGCTAGTTTTTGTTGTATAGTCTTTCATAGTAGCGTGGTAGCTCATACCTTATATGTAGTTTCTTGATTGTCTGGTCATCCCCTGCTATGTATGTTCATGCCGTCATATTTTATTGCTGGTTGTCCATGATCTAGGTCTACCATTTATATTGATCTCTTTAGCCTTAAAAGATAATAATGAAGGTTAGATGAAATGTACGTTGGTGCTCGGCAAGTGTGGTCGGGTGCTAGTCATGGCCCTTCAGTTTGGGTCGTGACAAACTTGGTATCAGAGCAAGTCTGTCCTAGGGGTTGTCTATGAGCCGTGTCTAGTAGAGTCTTGATTATGGATGTGTAGCGCGCCACATTTATAATCAGGAGGCTACATGACATCTAGGGTTGTTACCTTTTTCCTGAATCTAGATCGTGCGTAGAGTTGAGTCGTAAGTGTTTGTCTCTAATATTCACCTTGTTTTTTTCCAGTGATGCCTTCGACTAGGAAGCAAACGATTAGTAGACGGCTTGATACAGCAGCGGGAGAGGGTACCAGTCAGGTGCCCCAAGTCAGAGCAGGACAAAGTGAGGCTCAAAGTGAGATGCCCTCTCATACCTCATCTACTCCATCTCCTCCAGAGGATATTAGAAGGCACCCAGCGCCTCCAGTTCCTCCGTCTGGCACTCCAGACCAGGATATGCAGAGTGCTTTGCAGTTATTGACTAGCTTGGTAGCTGCTCAGGCTCAGAGGCAGAATACAGGTGCTGCTGAGAAACCAGTTAGTACAAGAGTTCGTGATTTTATTAATTTAGACCCTCCAGTGTTTACCGGATCAGACCCCAAGGAGGACCCACAGACTTTTATTGACCAGGTTCATCGTACACTTCGGGTTATGCATGTTAGTGATACAGAGGCAGTAGAGTTGGCTTCTTATCGGCTACGGGATTTAGCAGTTCTCTGGTATGATAGTTGGGAGAGATCCAGGGGTCCGAACCCTCCTCCAGCTGTGTGGAAGGAATTTTCTGAGGCCTTTCTTCGTCACTACTTGCCAGTTGAGATACGACGAGCTAGAGTTGATAAGTTCTTGAACCTTAGACAAGGTAATATGAGTGTGCGAGAGTACAGTATGCCGTTTGATTCTTTGGCAAGGTATGCTCCCCATATGGTGGCCGAGATGAGTGATAGGGTGCATATGTTCGTGAATGGGTTGGGACCACATCTAATAAATGAGTGTACGACAACCTCCTTGGTGGAGGGCATGGATATTTCTCGTATTCAAGCTTATGCCCAGACCCTAGAGGATCGTAAGCACCAGCAGAGGGCAGTTAGGGAGCAGGATAGAGGCCAGCATAAGAGGGCGAGATTTGCAGGGTATTCTGATGACTTCAGAGGCCGCATCAGGCCACAGTTTTCGAGGAGTTCGGCGCCACCTGTAGCTAGTGCTCCTCCACAGTTTCAGAGGCCTCGATATGATCGATCCTATTCTGGTCCAGGTCAGAGTTCGCGGGCATCTGGCTCGCAACATCACATGGATACTAGTCAGATGAGACCCCCAACACCACATTGTGATCAGTGCGGCAAGGCCCACTTTGGACTGTGTCGTCGAGGTTCTGATGCATGCTATTCGTGCGGGCAGCCTGGCCATATGATGCGGGATTGTCCTAATAGAGGAGGTGATGGTATGGCTCAGCCGACTGGATCTGTGTCTGGTTCTTCCTCATCAGTTCGACCTCCAGCACGGGGTTTTCAGCAGTCGACAGGTCGTGGTAGGGGTAGAGGTGCAGTGCCAAGTTTGAGTGGTGCTCAAAATCGAACCTATGCTCTAGTAGGTCGACAGGATCTCGAGTCGTCTCCAGATGTTGTTACAGGTATTATATCTGTATTTTCTTATGATGTATATGCGTTGATTGATCCGGGATCTACATTATCATATGTTACACCCTTTGTGGCTAATAAGTTTGGCATTGAACCTGAATTGATAAGTAAACCCCTCGCGGTATCTACTCCGATAGGAGATTCTGTGATTGCTAGAAGGGTATATAGAGGTTGCACTATGATGATTTGTAGTCGTCAAACCTCGGCAAATTTATTTGAGTTAGAAATGGTTGATTTTGATGTGATAATGGGAATGGACTGGTTGGCCTCATGCTATGCAAATGTTGACTGTCGTACGAAGATGGTTAGGTTCCAATTTCCGGGTGAACCCGTCATTGAATGGAAAGGGAACATTGCTACACCGAAAGGTAGGTTTATTTCCTATCTTAAGGCAAGGAAAATGATCTCAAAAGGTTACATTTATCATCTCGTTCGCGTTAGGGATGCGGAGGCGAAACCGCCTACTTTACAATCAATCCCTGTGGTTAACGAATTCCCAGATGTTTTCCCAGATGAACTCCCGGGCCTTCCTCCTGAAAGGGAGATTGAGTTTAGCATTGATGTGTTGCCTGACACTCAACCGATCTCTATTCCTCCATACAGAATGGCCCCGGCAGAGTTGCGAGAGTTGAAGGTGCAGTTGAAGGACTTGTTGGATAAGGGCTTTATTAGGCCTAGCACTTCACCTTGGGGTGCACCAGTCCTATTCGTGCGGAAGAAAGACGGGTCGTTACGGATGTGTATCGACTATCGACAGTTGAATAAGTCTACAATAAAGAACAAGTATCCACTTCCAAGAATTGATGACCTGTTTGACCAACTCCAGGGTGCCAAGTATTTCTCTAAGATTGATTTACGTTCAGGGTATCATCAGTTGAGGGTTAGGGAGAAGGATATTCCAAAGACGGCCTTCCGGACAAGATATGGGCACTTTGAGTTCTTGGTGATGTCGTTCGGGCTAACAAATGCCCCAGCAGCTTTTATGGATCTCATGAATACTATATTCAGGCCCTATCTTGATGTGTTCATGATTGTATTCATTGATGACATTCTAGTGTATTCTCGTTCGGAGGTGGAACATGCGGGCCACTTGCGGATAGTATTACAGACGCTTCAGGATCGTAAGTTATATGCTAAGCTCTCCAAATGTGAATTCTGGCTGAACTCAGTAGCATTCCTTGGCCATGTGATATCTGATGAGGGTATTAGTGTCGACACTCAGAAGATCGATGCAGTAAAGAATTGGCCGAGACCTACAACACCATCAGAAGTCCGCAGCTTCCTAGGGCTAGCAGGATATTATAGGCGGTTTGTGGAAGGATTTTCCTCTATATCATCACCATTGACTAAGTTAACACAAAAAGCTACCAAATTCCAGTGGTCTGACACTTGTGAACGTAGTTTTCAGGAGTTGAAGAATCGATTGACATCTGCACCAGTGCTCACTCTTCCTGAAGGAACAGAAGGTTATGTGGTATATTGTGATGCCTCAGGTATAGGTTTGGGGTGCGTATTGATGCAGCATGGGAATGTGATTGCTTATGCATCAAGACAATTGAAGAAGCATGAAAAGAATTATCCAACCCATGATTTGGAATTGGCTGCAGTAATATATGCTTTGAAGATATGGCGGCACTACTTATACGGCGTCCATGTTGACATCTACACAGATCACAAGAGTTTACAATACATCTTCAAGCAGAAAGAGTTGAATTTGAGGCAGCGTAGGTGGCTTGAATTATTGAAAGACTACGACGTCGAGATATTGTATCATCCCGGTAAAGCCAATGTTGTGGCAGACGCTCTCAGCCGTAAATCAATGGGAAGCTTAGTACATATTGAGGCAGGTAGATGGGGGTTGATTAAAGAGCTTCATCAGCTAGCCAATATGAGAATCAGATTGTTAGACTCTGATGACGGAGGTGTTACTGTACAGAATACATCAGAATCATCTTTGGTAGCCGAGGTAAAAGCACGACAATATGAAGATCCTATCTTAGTACGATTAAGAGAAAGCATTAAACAGTGTAAAAGTATGGCTTTTAGGATCGGAAAAGATGGGGCACTGAGATACCAGGGCCGATTGTGTGTGCCTAATGTGGCAGGGTTGCGAGAGAAGATTATGAATGAGATTCATCAATCCTGATATTCCATCCATCCCGGCTCGACAAAGATGTATCATGATGTCAATGAGCAGTATTGGTGGGATAATATGAAGAAGTCTATTGCTGAATTTGTAGCCCAGTGTCCCAATTGTCAACAAGTAAAGATAGAACATCAGAAACCCGGTGGATTTCTTCAAAATATAGAGATTCCGACCTGGAAGTGGGAGGTGATTAATATGGACTTCATTATTGGATTACCTCGCTCTTATCATAAGTTTGACTCCATCTGGGTGATAATTGATCGACTTACAAAATGTGCCCATTTTCTGCCAGTGAAGACAACTTACGCGGCTGAAGATTATGCAAAGTTGTATATTAAGGAGATTGTTAGGCTTCATGGTGTGCCCATATCTATTATATCAGACCGAGGAGCTCAATTTACAGCTAACTTTTGGAGGTCTTTCCAGAAGGGTTTAGGCACACAAGTAAATCTCAGCACTGCATTTCATCCGCAGACTGACGGACAGGCTGAACGTACCATTCAGACACTGGAAGATATGCTACGAGCATGTGTTCTAGATTTTAAGGGGAATTGGGATGATCATCTTCCACTCATAGAATTCGCCTATAACAATAGCTACCATTCCAGTATTAAAATGGCCCCATACGAGGCACTATACGGGAGGAGATGTAGATCACCAGTTGGATGGTTCGAAGTCGGTGAAACAGAATTATATGGGCCAGATTTGATTCACCAAGCTATTGAGAAGGTGAAAGTGATACAGGAGCGATTGAGGACGGCACAAAGCAGGCAAAAATCTTATTCTGATGTCCGACGTTGTGATCTAGAGTTTGAGGTTGGTGATTGGGTTTTCCTGAGGATCTCACCAATGAAGGGTATTATGCGTTTTGGGAAGAAAGGTAAGCTGAGTCCAAGGTATATCGGGCCGTATAAAATTCTTCGACGGATTGGACAGGTTGCTTATGAGTTTGAATTGCCATCCGAATTGGAATTTGTCCCCCCGGTATTCCATGTATCTATGTTGAGAAAATGTATTGGAGACCCTTCTCGAGTCGTCCCTATCAAAGATGTACAAGTTACAGAGGACCTATCATATGAAGAAGTGCCAGTGGCGATATTAGATCGGCAAGTCCGCAAGCTGAGAACAAAAGATGTAGCTTCCGTCAAAGTATTGTGGAGGAACAAAAATATGGAAGAAATGACATGGGAAGCAGAAAAGGAGATGAAGTCAAAATACCCTTACTTATTCCAGAATGAAGATAACAAGGATGCTGGTGGAAGACAGGATACATTGGAAGAAGAAACGACTCTATGAGGTAAGCAATAATTTGAGAATACTCCTCCTTAATACAAAATGATGATATGTAGATAATGTAAATACGCATAATACTTTGTGTAGACTTGTGAAACCATATGTTGGGCTTAATTACTTGCAAGTTTTGCTAGTGACCATTTTATAGGGGAAAATTGATCGGAAATTTCCATTGGAATCCACGATGATTTAAACTCCCCATAAACCCTTACATTCGAGGACGAATGTTCCTAAGGGAGGGAGGGTGTTACAACCCATATACACATGTGTTAGTTCATGCCATATATTAGTTAACATAAATCCAAGAAGGAATTATCTTTGAGATTATAAGAAGTCAATCCTATTGGTCTTAAGTGATACAAGAGTGTATAAGGGTGATTAACCAGTATTAGAAGTTAAACGAATCAAGGATGTTGTAACTCGTATTTTCAGGTAATCTAGCGGTGCTTAATACACTCAAGAGGTCATTTATTAAGGTATTTTAATCATATAATATCCGTATCATAAGTCTTGAAGTCAAACGAGTTATGAAACAAAAGTCGACAAAAGTTATCACAACTTAGATTCATAATTTTACTTAAACATTAGGTCAAATATTTCTAATCTTTTCTCATAATTTACAAGGAATTACGGGGTGATCTACCCACCAAATTAAAGATCTATGAGTCTAGTTTCCAACGCATTAAACCGTTCATCGATACGATCTCGGAGTAGAGAGATATTCGCGATTTTGCGAGACTGCGCCAAGCACCTCTCTATGGGGCCCACTAAGTCGGTTTAAGATATTTGGACCTATATAGGATGCCTACAACCCGTTTTAAATCATTTCTTTTCACTATTTTCAGACCTTAGAACCCTAGGAACATCCTCTCAAGGTTCTCTCAAGATTCAAGACCCAAAAAAGGGCAAACAACACAAATCAAGTGTCGGGAATTCCGTGGCGCTAGTAAGTCTCTTGTTCTTCTTGTTGTTGCTCATTTTTGTGTCGTTCCAGATCGTGTGGGAGGTTGTTTTAAAGGGTTTATGTTCTGTAAATACTCCCTCATGTTCTTAATATCAATCCTAGGTGATTTCAAGCCTTCTAAAGTGATTCTAGTGCCGAAAAACACTAATTGATCGCTAGTTTCGTTTTTTTTGTTGTGTGGCAGCATTGGAGGGATATTTCATGGAAATTTAAGGTCAAATTGGAGTTGTTCTTTCTGTATAAAGGTAAGGAACCTCTTACTCTATATGTATTTAAGATTATCCAAGTTGCGGCTAAGCCATTGATGCTAGAACTTGTGAGATATATATCGAAAGGTTTGGTAGTAATGTTATTGTTTTGTGGACTGTTTTGCGCTGTTGTTGGGCTGCGTATTTTTCTACTATCTTGTGGAGTTTTGGAGGAGGAAGGGTGTGGCGAAACACCATATATATGTAGGGTTATGGGCTGATAGTTATTCGTAACATTTCCATATTGTTTGACACGACTATGGTGGTCGTCGTATGTATGGAGTGATTAGGCTGTGTGTGGACTATTTTGGGAGGCTCAATATGTTTATTATTGATGTTGTTTGGGCTGTTTGGTGACTGTTTTGAATGGTGTGAGGTCATATATATAGGGGAGGTGCTGTCTGTTTCATCGTAAAATAGGTTGTGGTCGATACATAATAGTTATGACGCTTAAATGATAACGATAGTATCGTTTCTCTTATTGTAGACTAAGGAGTTTTGACAATTGCATAGCTTGAGATTGGGGAAGTATATACAAGGTATGTGAGGCTATCCCTTTCCTTCTTTTGCACGACTCCGATTGCACATAATGTAATGAACGATCTTCCAAGATACTCTACTCTTAGAAGCTAGCAGTACTTACATTGTTTTCCCTCTTATGGAACGATTGATGTTAATGTTGCTTCTCTTAGTCTTATGTTATCAATGTTGTTGGTACTTCCTGATTCTTATAAGGTTCATAGTGAAGAGTTAGTCCTAATAACGTGTACAGAGGATACCGACCTTACGTCACTCCGAAAGGTTTAGAATGTGATTCCATGAGTCGAGCATGCATTATATATATGTATCTATTTTACTCTACCGAGCCACTCTATAGTTGGCCGGGTACGGCACCTATTGTGCAACCACTGATCAGTTGGGTTTTACCGAGCTCCACGTGGCCGGGTAACGATTCTACCGAGCCTATTATGGCCGGGTACGATATGATGATGATGATGCCCACAGAGGCGAATGCTTTAAAGGTTTATGTATTTATACATATGTATCATGCATTTCATGTAAGTAGCCCTCAGAGGTACTAAGATGTTACAGGTGGTATATTCTTTATCCTTGCTTACATTACTGATCGTATTTATGGTTCCTTGCCTTACATACTCAGTACTTTATTCGTACTGACGTCCTTTTATTTGTAGATGCTGCATGTCATGCTGCAGGTCCTGATAGACAGACAGGTGCAGCTCCCCCACCACAGTAGGCTGTCCAGTTCAGTAGTGATTGGCGAGATCCCTTCTCCGGACTTGCCTTGGTCTTGATATGCAATCTTTGTTATAGACATTATGGGTATGTCGGGGCCCTGTTCCAGCTATGTTGCAACACTTATGTTCTTTTAGAGGCTCATAGACAGGTGTCGGCTCATGTATAGTTTGGTATGCCTTGTCGGCTAGTTTTTGTTGTATAGTCTTTCATAGTAGCGTGGTAGCTCATACCTTATATGTAGTTTCTTGATTGTCTGGTCATCCCCTGCTATGTATGTTCATGCCGTCATATTTTATTGCTGGTTGTCCATGATCTAGGTCTACCATTTATATTGATCTCTTTAGCCTTAAAAGATAATAATGAAGGTTAGATGAAATGTACGTTGGTGCTCGGCAAGTGTGGTCGGGTGCTAGTCATGGCCCTTCAGTTTGGGTCGTGACACAAGGTTGCTAAGCTAGTAGGAGAATCTTCATTCCAGTGATCAGACTCTTGTCCGGAAATACCTAGGAAATCTACCTTCCCTCCTGGAGGTCCAATCCAACAACAAAATCATAGAAGCTGCTACTCTGTTCTGGGATTGTGATAGGTCTGTGTTTCGCTTTGGAGAGATTGATATGACACCCCTGCTAGAGGAAATAGGAGGATTGGCTGGTATACCATGGGAGACCCCGGGTTTGTTAATGCTGTAAAATTGCAAGGGTAGAGGTTTTCTCAAAATGATGGGCCTAAAGAAGAATCCAGGCTTGACATATTTGAAGGAGTCCTACATTCCCTTTGATTATTTGTACGAGAGGTACAGTCACAACAAATCCTACCGTACTTATCTGGATGAGTTCGCCCTTACATCGTTGGGGCATATTCACCGAAGGGTCTTTGTCTTCATGTTCTGCTTCTTGGGGATGATAGTGTTTCCAATGAAGAAAGCAAGGATCCACACCAGGCTAGCCATGGTCACCAAAACTTTTATGGAGGGAATTGGTGGACAACTATTTAGCATAGTGCCCATGATCATCGCAGAGATATACTGAGCCTTGGAAAAGTGTCAACAAGGAGCCCAACACTTCGAGGGCTGCAACTTGCTACTCCAGCTCTGGCTCATGGAGCATCTTCAAAGGGGTGAATATCGGCAAGAGATTCAGCATAGAGACTGGGACGATAATATAGCCTTCCATCAACCAAGGCGAATGAACTACATTCCCAACATGTTTGCTCAGCCAGAAGATGCCAAGGGGTGGGTGGAGATGTTTGAAAATCTAACTGAGGATCAAGTACAATGGATGTTCGAGTAGTTCCCTACTGAAGAGATCATCGCCTGATCCAGGGATGCACCATTTCTGATATTGATCGGTTTGAGATGAACCTACCTTTATATCCCTCTCCAAGTTATGAGACAGGCTGGTAGGAAGCAGGTTATACCAAGGGTCGACAAGATGAGTCACTTCCGGGCTGACTTCTAAGCCGATGACAGCCTTATAAGTGCCAAGCTCAACATATGTGGCATTGCAAGATCATCATGGGAAGAGATACTATCGAACCAGACATATACCATGCTGGCTGCACCCCATACTATTCAGGCTGGCTGGAGGATACTCACAATGGTCTGGGCCAACCCGGGTTTGTTCGAGGTCACAGAATCATCGATGAAAGGGCTGAAGCACATGTCAAATACAACCAACTGCGCAAGAGGATTCGGGAATGTGAAAGCGAGCACCGTGAGATTCAAGAAGCCCACCAAAAACTGATTGAAGAGTGGAAAGACATGACTGTTAGTGCTAACAAGCGATTAGGATACCTGGAACGAGGTTTAGTTGAGCTGGAAAGGAAGTTTCTCAAGAGGATCGAGGACTGCCAGAATGCTGAAGGAAACGAGGGTGGACACCTCGCCATAGCCTACCTTCTGTTGGGACTTCACGAGCTGGTGAAGCTGTTCGATGGAGCCAAAGATGCCGAGTCTGGGGAAGGTCCTTCTACTACCAAATAAATAGGAGTTTTCTTTTACTTTATGAAATGTAATAAGACCAATGGCCAAATACATTTTATTCCTTGTTATTTAGTATCGTTTTGGGATTCGTCTACTTTTATCAATAAAATGAGGCATTTAGCATTCTAAGTTCTCCAAATCAATTTGTCGCTAGGCTTACCTCGGGCACAATGAGGATCCCAAATTAGGACGCGATTTACATTCTTGCACTATGTGTTTAAATATCGCGACACTTTCTTATGATCCTCACTGACTTGTTACCTTTTTGTTTTTACTTTTTGTTTATTTACTCCCCTCCCAAAGGTTAGTTCGTGCACTCTGGCATCGTTATCATATTCCACAAGATCAAAGGGCCCTCTACCCACTCCTCCTCCTAGTCCTATCAGAAGCAGGAACAAAGGAAAGATGGAAAATTTGAACAACACCAGAAAGGAAAACTCAACTGAATGGGTAGAGGTCACTCATGGTGCTCAGGTCTCCAAAGAAAGTGCATCCCAACTCGAGCAGAAACTAGTGAAATTTCAGGAGGAACTTGATCTGGTTCAGAATCTGACAAACTTGTCATTTTCTCTCACCACTCCAGATATCAATTTTCCAAACGCTCAGAAACCCACGCCTCTACAAAACATCCCAAAACCATAAAAACATCCCACTCTTCACTACCACTGCAATACTTGCCACACTCCACTACTCATCCCAGAACCTCTGAATTCCACAAATGACCATTTCCACCATAACACCTTATATGGAAACCATGCCACACTCCACCCAACCTGTCTCAATCACACCCGAGTCTGATGATAAAGACTCACTCATCAGGAACCTTACTGCGGAACTCAAGTGATTGACTAGTCGAATTTAAGGTGTCGAAGGAAGTAAATGGATTGAAGGGTTGAACTATGAAGATCTTTGCATACAACCAGATGTCGAACTGCCCGAGGGGTACAAACCTCCTAAATTCGAGATGTTTGATGGTACAGGGGATCTGAAAGTCCACTTGAGAACATACTGTGACAAGATGGTCGGAGTAGGGAAAGACGAAAGGATTCACATGAAGCTTTTCATGAGGAGTCTGAAGGGAGATGCTCTGTCTTCGCACATTAGCCAAGACCCAAAGAAATGGTCAAACTGGGTGATTATGGCGTCTAACTTTATGGACAGGTTCAGGTTCAACACAGAATATCCACCAGATGTGTTCTACATTCAGAACATAAAGAAGAAGCCCATGGAAACATTCCGCGAGTATGCCACTCGCTGGATATCAGAAGTTGCTAAGGTCAGACCTTCTTTAGAAGAAGAACAAATGAACAAGTTTTTCGTCCGGGCTCAAGACCCGCAATACTATAAAAGGCTGATGTTAATTGAGAGCCAGAAATTTTCCGACATTATCAAGCTGGGTGAAAGGATTGAAGAAGGCATCAAAAGTGGTATGGTTACAAACTTTGAAGCTTTACAAGCTACTAATAAAGCTTTACAGTCTGGTGGTTCATCCAAAAAAGGGACGTAGGTGCCGTGATGGTTTCACAAAGAGACAAATCCCTTATCAAATACCAAGCCTATCTGATACCTCCACTCATATATCAGCCTACCCCGAATTACCAACAACCCTCACCCTCTTACCAAACTCCATCACCTACTTACCAATCACCCCACCTCATACATATCAACCTACTTTACCCAGATATTCCTAACCCGCACATGTCTACGAAGCCTACAATGCTCAGACATCCCACTATCAATCACCTTCTATACGTCAAAACTTTCCTAGAGCTCGACCAAATTTCGATCGCAGACACCCTAAACAGTATACCACCATTGCTGAAACGATTGACCTGTTGTACGAAAGGCTCAAAGCTATTGGTTATGTCACCCCTATTCCTACTATAACCTCAAAAAACCCTTCTCAATGGGTCATTCCAAATAAATCCTGTGCATACCATTCTGACATGAAAGGGCATACCATTGATGAATGCCGCTCTCTGAAAGACAAGATCCATACCTTAGGATTACACAGCCGAGGAGAGAAGGAAAGGGAAAGCTAAATTCGGGGAAACAGTTGCAGCACAGGGTATGACAAGAACCGACAGGGTTTATACTCTGGAGCATTTAGCTGAGTCAAGTAAGTAGGCCTCTGGTTAGCCGACCATCACTAAAACCGGGCCCGATGATCTCTGGAGAAAGATACAAGCCAAGGAATACTCAGTCATTGATCAGCTGAACAAAACACTAACACAGATTTCTATCCAAGCTTTGCTGCAAAGTTTCGACGAACATAAGAATGCCTTGTTGAAAGTGTTGAGTGAGGCATATGTACCAAAAAACATCACCGGAGGAGAAATGGCAAACATGGTAAGACACGTATTCGAAAGTCACAAGATCACTTTTCATGAAGATGAGTTGCCACCAGAAGGGTTGAGTCACAACAAAGCATTGCACATCACCGTACAATGCGAAGATTATTTTATCACTAGGGTCCTGATTGATGGAGGGTCCAGCCTCAATATTTGTCCATTGGTAACACTCAAAACATTGGGAAAGGGTCTGTATGAGATCAAGGATGGGGCCATCAGTGTCAAAGCATTCGATGGCTCCCAAAGATCCACCATTGGGGAAATCAGCCTATGTTTGCAAATGGGGCTTACTTGGTTCGACGTTGATTTTCAGGTTATAGATGTGCCGACATATTACAACTTGCTATTGGGACGGCCGTGGATCCATGTTGCTAGTGCCGTAGCGTCAACACTACATCAGGCTGTGAAATTTGAGTGGAACCACGAAGAGGTGATCATTCACGACGACGGGAGCAATCTCATATACAATCGCCAAACCATCCCAGCAATTAGAGGAAGGAGAAAGATAGGCGTGGAAACCTATCACCACATCGAGCGAGTCAATGTCGTTGATAAAGATAAATGGTGGGACAACAAAATTGAAAGCATATTGAACTGGAGTAGATATGAGCCTGGCAAGGGACTTGGCAAGAACCTTCAAGGAATCGCCAAGCCGATCAAATTGAAGAAAAATGGCGCCGCTTTTGGTCTGGGATACAAGTATACTTGGAAGGAATTCAACAACTGGTCGCCACCATGGCGTGGCCCATACTACCCGTTGGAGCAGCTAATACCACATTTGGAGCAGACTTTCCAGCCGACCAATGTTATCTATGGGTTGGAAGAAGAGGAAGCACTGGCAGTAGTGAGGAATTTATTCCTAGAAGAAGATCACATGGATTGTTGTGTCATTTTCGAGGAGGAGGGGGAGAAAGACCCTTCCATACAGGTCGTAAGCCGAGGAGCACGCCTCAACAATTGCACCATCAGAACCACCAAAGCTCGGAAAGCCTCGGGGTAGCAAGGCTAAACAAAGCATCATGCACTATCTTTTATTTTTACTAGTTGATTTTCCTTTTGTATTTTTGAATTTTCGTAATAAGATCTTCCAATGTTCAAAACAGTTATGAAATTTATCAAAGCATTTCGGTTTCCTTACAAATCTTACTCTTATTATTTTCTCTCATTACTTTACTTATACAACATTACTATTACCTATCTTGATAAACCAATGGCTGTGACATGCAACGAGACAACGCAACAAACGTGCATAGATTTAGTGGAAGATGATATACCAGAAGAGATTGTTAAAGAGGTCGAAAATTTTAAGAACAGACTTAAGTCCAACCTGGACGAGACTGAGATTGTTAACCTGGGAGATGCAGAAAACATCAAAGAAACTTGGATTAGCATCCATTTGTTACCGTCAGAAAAAAAAGAATACACAGAATTTCTGAAGAAATATGAGGACATATTCACCTGGTCATATGATGACATGACTGGTTTGAGCATATCTATTGTGGACCATAAACTGCCAACTGATCTGACATGTCCACCGGTAAAACAGAAGCTCAGAAAGTTTAAACCTGAGACAAGTCTAAAAATCAAGGAAGAAGTCACTAAGCAGGTCAAAGCTAAGGTCCTCAGGGTAGTAGAATATCCGACATGGTTAGCCAATATTGTGCCGGTGCCAAATAAGTATGGGAAGGTCAGAGTCTGTGTGGACTACGTGGATCTCAATCGGGCCAGTCCAAAGGACGACTTCCCCTTGCCGAACATACACATCCTGATCGACAATTGAGCCAAGCATGAGTTGTAATAATTTGTAGATTGCTTCACCGGATATTATCAGATCTGGATGGACGAAGAAGATGCTGAGAGAACGGCTTTCATTACGCCGTGGGGGATGTATTGCTACAAGATGATGCCATTCGGGTTAAAGAATGCAGGGGCCACACTACATGAGGGCCATGACTACTATCTTCCATGATATGATACACAAGGAGATTGAGGTATGTGTAGATGATGTCATCATAAAGTCCAAGAAAGCCACTGACCACATGGAAGATTTGAGGATGTTCTTCAATAGACTGAGAAGATACAACCTAAAACTGAACCCCGCAAAATGTGCATTTGGGGTTCCTACCGGAAAACTACTTGGGTTCACTATGAGTCACCGAGGGACAGAACTGGATCCATCTAAGATCAAAGCTATTCAAAAACTTCCACCGCCAAAGAATAAGAAGGACGTAATGAGCTTCCTGGGAAGACTTAACTACATCAGCCGGTTCACAGCACAACCTACGGTCATCTATGAGCCGATTTTTAAGATGTTGAAGAAGGACGCCGCTACCACATGGTCTAATGATTGCCAAAAAGCTTTCGACAGAATCAAGGAATACCTATCAACACCACCAGTCTTAGTTCCGCCTGAGCCGGGTAGACCTCCATTACTCTACCTTGAAGTATTGGATGGAGCGTTCGTTTGTGTTCTGGGGCAGCATGATGAAACGGGGAGGAAGGAGCAGGCCATCTATTACCTCAGTAAGAAGTTCACCTTGTACGAGGCTCGGTATTCTCTGTTAGAGCGCATATGTTGTGCTTTGACTTGGGTAGCTCAGAAGTGGAGGCACTACTTCTGTGCCTTTACTACATATCTCATATCAAAAATGGATCCCTTGAAGTACATCCTTCAGAAGCCTATGCCCACTGGCATGCTGGCCAAGTGGCAAATCATGTTGAGTGAATTTGACATTGTCTACGTGACTCAAAAAGCAATCAAAGGACAGGCACTAGCAGATCACCTTGCTAAAAATCCCGTGGACGAAAAATACGAATCCCTGAAAACATATTTTCCCGATGAAGAGGTATCATTCATAGGAGAAGACATTGCAGAATCCTATGACGGTTGGAGAATGTTTTTCAATGGAGAAGCAAATTTCAAAGGAGTTGGCATAGGAGCAGTCCTAGTATAAAAAACCGGTCAGCATTATCCAATATCTGCTAAGCTCAGGTTCCCGTGCACCAACAATATGACCGACTATGAAGCCTTCATCTTAGGGCTCAAGATGGCCATTGACATGAACATCCAAGAGTTGCTAGTAATTAGGGATTCAGACTTGCTTATACATCAGGTCCGAGAAGAATAAGCGTCCAAGAACTCCAAGATACTCCCTTATCTACATCATGTGCAGGAGTTGAGAAAGAGGTTTACAAAGACAGAATTCTAGCATATTCCTAGGGTCCAGAATGAATTCGTCGATGCACTGGCTACCCTATCATCCATGATACAACATCCAGATAAGAATTTCATTGATCCCATTCCGGTAAAGTTCTATGATCAGCCCTCTTACTGTGCTCATGTCGAAGAAGCAACAGACGGAAAGACTTGGTTTCATGCTATCAAGGAATACTTGGCAAAAGGAGAATACCCAGAACTCGCGAACACTACTCAGAAGTGCACGCTTCGGAGGTTATCCAACAATTTCTTTCACAGCGGAGGAATCCTATATAGGAGGACCTCTAATTTGGGATTACTAAGGTGTGTCGATGCAAAGGAAGCATCCAGGCTATTAGAGGAAATTCATTCAGGGACCTGCGGTCCACATATGAATGGCTTTGTTTTAGCAAAGAAAGTACTCCGAGCTGGTTACTTTTGTATGACTATGGAAACAGACTGCATCCAGTATGTCCGAAAGTGCCACCGCTTCCAGATACATGCAGACATGATAAAGGTGCCTCCAAACAAGCTTAATGCAACAAGCTCGCCGTGGCTTTTCGCCACTTAGGGAATGGATGTTATCGGACCAATCGAACCCACCGCATCAAACGGACACAGATTTATCCTAGTAGCAATTGATTATTTCACCAAATGGGTTGAAGCAACATCTTATAGGGCAGTGACTAAGAAAGTCGTGGCGAATTTCGTCCGCGACCGTATCATGTGTCGGTTTGGGATTCCAGAGTCGATCATTACTGATAATGGCTCCAACCTCGACAGTGATTTGATGAAATCATGTGTGAAACCTTCAAGATCAAACACAAGAATTCTACAGCTTACAGACCTCAGATGAACAGAGCCGTAGAGGCCGCCAACAAGAATATCAAGAAGATACTAAGGAAAATGATAGAGAAGCATAAGCAGTGGCATGAGAAGCTATCGTTTGCTTCATTGGGATACCGCACCACAATCCGCACATCGACAGGAGCAACCCCCTATATGCTGGTCTATGGTATAGAGGCAGTCATTCCCGCTGAGGTAGAAATTGCTTCCTTAAGGATCATACAGAAAGTAGAGCTCGACGATGCAGAATGGGTGAAGAGTCGTTACAAGCAACTAGTTCTTATAGATGGACAGAGAATGAATACAGTTTGCCACGGTCAGCTCTATCAGAACAAAAGAGACAAGCCGAGACAATTCACACCGGGGCAGCTGGTGTTAAAGAAAATTTTTTCGCATCAAGATGAAGCCAAAGGGAAATTCTCTCCAACTGGAAGGGTCCGTACATGGTTTACCGGGTTCTGATAGGAGGAGGCCTCATACTTGCAGAAATGGACGGAGAAGTTTGGCCAAAACTGATCAATTCAGACGCAGTCAAGCGATACTGTGTAATCTTTATGCTTTCCTTGTATGATGTAATTTGAACTACGCCTGATCTGATTGCCGTTTAAGAGGAGATACGTAGGCAGCCTTATGGGTTCGGTCACAATTCAAATTTTTTTTTATTTCCCCCGCAATTGGAAACTGGGGCAGAATTTTGAGGAGGACCCTCAAAATTTCGAAGTGATTTAAGCCATTCGCCGCAAGTAGCCGTCAGAAGCAGCAGCCCAGTAAACTGGGGTAGAATTTTGATGAGGACCCACAAAATTCTGGAGCAAGAGAAGTTGCAATGTCTTGAACCACGTCACAGTCGTCGGTTCATCTAAAGAAAACTATTCTTAATTATGTATTTATGTTACATTTTCTTTACTAAAATCATGCATGTTTATTTATGAAATCGCTCTATTTAGCAATGCTATGATATGGGCAGTATCACCAGATCAAAATCGAGCAGGTTAAGCAAAGCTAGCAGGGATACGAACTAACCTCCCCTTTACAAACTCATGACTTTTTCTTTGGATGTAGGCACTTGAGTTGCAAAATCATCAAATATACTATACGCTCACTCATAAAGTTCAGGAATACAACTCTTCGAACCATTGCGCTTGCTCGCAATTACTGTCCACACACAATAGTGTCCCCAATAGGCACAATATCTCCAGTAATCACGATACCACAATCCGCTATCAGCTAAGAAAAATCTATTGCCATTTGTTATTTTTACTTCCTGCATAAGGCTACCATTCTGCCTTCCGAGGTTAAGCTCTACCTACATCTGCATTCTTTGCATTGCATAAGGTGACCTTCTACCTTTCGAGACTAAGCTCTGTCTCCATCTGCATTCTCTGCATTGCATAAGGCTACCATTTTGCCTTCTGAGGTTAAGCTCTACCTCTATCTGCTTTCTCTGCATTGCATAAGGCTACCATTATGCCTTCCGAGGTTAAGCTCTACCTCCATCTACATTCTCTGCATTGCATAAGGCTATCATTCTGCCTTCCGAGACTAAGCTTTGTCTCCATCTGCATTCTCTGCATTGCGTAAGGCTACCATTCTACCTTCCGAGGTTAAGCTCTACCTCCATCTGCATTCTCTGCATTGCATAAGGCTACCATTCTTCCTTCCGACGTTAAGCTCTACCTCCATCTGCATTTTCTTGCATTGCATAAGACTACCATTCTGCCTTCCGAGGTTAAGCTCTACCTCCATCTGCATGGCTGAAAGATCGCCACCTCTACATCTACATGGCTGAAAGATCGCCACCTTTACATCTTGCATCGGCTGAAAGATCGCCACTTCATTTACATCCTGCATCGGCTGAAAGATCGCCACTTCATTTACATCTTGCATCGGCTGAAAGATCACCACTTTATTTGCATCTTGCATGGCTGAAAGATCGCCACTTCATTTACATCTTGCATTGGCTGAAAGATCGCCACTTCATTTACATCTTGCATCGATTGAAAGATCTCCACTTTATTTACATCTTGAATGGCTGAAAGATTGCCATTTCATTTACATATTGCATCGGCTGAAAGATCTCCACTTTATTTACATCTTGCATAGATGAAAGATCGCCGCTTCATTTATATCTTGCATGGCTGAAAGATCTCCATTTCATTTGCATCTTGCATCGGCTGAAAGATCGCCAATTTATTTGCATCTTGCATGGCTAAAAGATCGCCATTTCATTTACATCTTGCATCGGCTGAAAGATCGCCACCTTATTTACATCTTGCATTGGCGGAAAGATCGCCACCTTATTTACATTTGCACTGGCTAAAAGATCGCCACCTTATTTACATTAACACTGGCTGAAAGATTGCCACTTACTGCATCTCATAGGCTAAATGATTTCCAAATCATCCAAAGGCATCATTGTTCGGAGGCACCATTTTCATAACCCGAGAACGCCATGCCATGGTCTGAGGACCCCTCTTATCTTTTGCATATCATTATTCAAAGGTATCATTGTTCGGAGGTATCATTCTCAGAGCTCGAGAGCACCATTTTATGGCCTGCAAATCCTTATTATACACTTCATGGCCTAGGATGTCATGGTCTGAGGACGTTATCCTAACCGTCCAAAGATAACATTTCATGGTCCGATGGTAACTTGCATCATGTTTAAATTTTCGCACAACACATTGTTCATTTGCAGGTAAACCGGCGAGCAATGGCCGTCTTAGCAGGAAAAATCCCGCTCCAGTTCCTGCACCCCTATTAGACTTTAACCATCCATCCTAACCCAAATATCGCGTCCGTCTTGGAAAATCTCCATCGGCATATTCCGCCGACGGATCCTGGACTACATATGGCCTGATTCCTGTAAGACCAGGGATATGTAGGTAGCTCAGGAGCCAAAGCTTGGTGAAATTCTTCAAACCATTTCGTTCGGTCAAAATTGGCCATCATATCTTTACCCGATAACTCTTTCATCCTTCCCGGGTAAAGAGGGGCAACTGTTAATACCCAATTTTTCCCTGTATATTTTTATATGCAAAATACTTTCAAAATAGCATATGTATGCATATATAAGCATGTCCAAGTATTTTATTATTTTTCCAATTTTTAAAAGATTTTTAAATCAATTTATCGCCTTATTTTATCAGAAAAACCAATAATTATTTCCCAAATTATCATTTTTGGTAACTCCTTTATTGAATTCTCATATTTATACCAAAATATAGCTAAGGTAATTTTTGCACATTTTTTACAGATTTATTTAGTTTTTAAAGTTAAATTGCATATAATTGCAATTTTAGCCTATTCTAAGATTTAATTTTGTTTATAATTACAAATTTGATTCCAGTATTCTTAAATTAATATTTACATATTATTAATCGGTTTAGTACCTTTAATTTATTTCTAAAAATTATTTTATTATTTTTATAAAATAAATAAGGTGAAAATGGCTATTTAAATGTTAGCCCCGTTTATTTCAATTTTAGCCTTATTTGAGCCCCAAATGAACCAAATTCCCAATCTCAATTCCCAAACCCAATTTTAATTTAAACCCACCCCTGACCCGATTAAATCCTACCCGACCCAGACCTCTCTCATCATGTTCGTTGATCTTTGAGATCAACGACCCATATTCACTCTTATCTTTTTTAACCCAAACGACCACCCTAACCTTCTCATTTCTCACCTACCATACGCCTCTAAACTCTCAAACTCTCTCAAACTCTCTCGAACATTCCCAAACCCTAACCGCCTCTTACCACCACCTCCACCTTGAAACCCATCGGAATCCATGGTTTCTCAGGCTATGGGAGTCTTATACTCACCTTCTCTTGCTCCCACATGACTGATACCTGAAGATTCGAGGCCTGACCTCGAAGGTTTGCACCCAAACCTCTGTCGATTCAAGGTTCCACGGCCATCTCCGACTTTACTCCGGCATACCATGGTGGTTTGAGCCTCATTCTAACCTCTCCGACTTAGATCGATGACCTTTCAAAGCCTATCTCACTTCTAGGGTTCTTTTGAAACCCTAACCCTTAGAGGTTTTCTCCGATTCCTTAGATCCGTTGTGTATCTGTGCTCTCCTTGAGTTTTCAAACAATTTCCCTAACCTTTCTTTCAAAAAATTACTTTCAAAACCACTTCGTTTCCAATCTAGGGTTTTCTGAAAATGTTTAAGTCTTTCTCTGACTTTCTCTCCTTTATCTTTTGTGTTTATTTGCCTCTACTGTGTTCTTATGTTTTCTTCTACCTTGTATGTTCTTCTACGGAGTTTTTACACTCCGTTCTTGTATATTCTTCTACTGAGTTTTTACACTCCATTCTTGTATGTTCTTTTACTGAGTTTTATATACTCCATGCTTGTATGTTCTTCTACCATGTTTTCCATACTATGCTCTCATATACTTTTTACTGTGTTCTTATATTTTTTGTCTTCTACTATATTCCAGCATGTTTCTCTTGCTATATTTTCCTGCTAAGTTCTTAAGTTTCCTTATTTTCCTTCTATTAAGCCCTGTTTAAGTTTCTTCTGAAAAATCTCTTAAGCATGTTTCTTTTACTGTTCCTATCCGTGTTTTTATTTTGAGTGCTTCTACTGTGTTCCGAATGTTACTTTTCTATCATGTTTTTCTCATGATTTTCTGTTGATGAAAGAAGTATGCAAGAGGTTTCAACTCTGAAATCTCTGAGCCTGTTTCAGCTACTTGCCTTCTCATCTCTGTACTTGATTTAGTGTGGAAACCTTAGAATTTGGGGGTTCCGCCAAGCTTGATTATGTGATTTGATTAAACTTAGGGTTTATTTCAAAACCCCTAACTCTTTCATACCCATTCCTTGCTTTCATACGACTCTAACCTTTTGCTAAACTATTCTATACTGGATTTTCTACTGACTTTACAATGACACAACAGTCTTCCTTCATGCTTAACATGTTCGTATGCTCCTTATATATGATAGACTTCCCTTTAAAATAGCTTCTGAATTTGTGATTAGTTCCTACTTCCCTCTGAATATGGGTCTAATTGATTCCCTTTCCATTGTTTGCTAATTTCCCTTAAGTTAAAAACCTTTCCCATCTTTTGACTCGGTTCATTCATACAAAATCTCAGACCCTTTTGATTTACTGGTTGTTAATTGATCTTGTTACATTATTCGCACAAACCGTGTATTTCATAAACCCCGTCCTTAAATAACTTTTATGTATTCACCCCTAATTGCCTACTTTGCATAAAGTGTTTGATTAATTTCTTTCCTTAATTGGTTTATACCCGTTTGAATCTGCATCCCTTAACTAAAGGGAATCTTGTGTAATTGATTGACAATCAGCTCTTCAATTATTTCTTACCTTATTTCTACTTGGTTTTTACACTATAAAAGGGCACGTCACAGCTTTCTGCATCTATGTCTACTTTACTACTTCTGCAGAGTTAAATACTTAAACTAGCATGTTGATTCCCTTTTGCTTGTTTCTGCTATGAATCCCTATTCCCTATTTCCCTTTATGTGCTTTGAGTTACAGTTTAAGACATGACAATATACAAGTTATTGTCTATGGATTGAACTTGATCCCTTAGGGGATCCTAACATCTAAACAATGTGTTCCAGTAGGCTTATGGGTGTGCCATCGTCTCCCATTATTGGGTTATGCCCACTAGCCTGCTTTTTGCCTCTTGCAACTTCTCATTCCTTATATCCCCATGTGTGCTATTTCCTTTTCCCTTTACCCCTTTCAGAATTCTGCACTTACACTCTCTCTTAGTTTCTAAGTTCTGCCCCCTCTTGTGAGCCTTGCCTTGGGACCTTGAGTTCCCTATGAACTTGGACACCTGAGGGCTGACCCTTCCACACTGTACTTTGGCTTAATATGATGATACATTTGGGTGTAAGTACTGCCCGGAGTTATTATGAAACTCTTAGGAAACTCTGACACACCCAAGTGGGAGAAAGGATTTGAAACATGATCTTTGGAGTTAGTTTACTTCATACTTCAGACAAGAAGTCTGAATCAGGCTCTCCTTGGTTGTAATTTTTAATTTCTGATGTATTTTCCTTATTTTATTTGGACTGTAATAACTTTTAATAACTTTTGGGGATGGTTAGTAAAAAGGAAAGGGTAACCATGCATGTAAAAGGAGTAGATATCCTGCTCATAGGGAATTTCTGATTTCTGCATATCACATAGATATCCTGCCTATAGGAATTCAGCACTTTCATATGTAGATACTATGCCTATAAAGAATTCTGCACCCATATAGTTATCCTGCCTATAGGTTTCTGAAATTCTGCATTCATATGGATATCCTGACTATAGTTAAATTTCTGCATCTCTCATATAGATAACATGTTCATAGTTAACTAGAAATCCGAATCCTGCATATGCATCTGTCACTAGGCAAACATGTTTATAGGGCTTAAAAAACTAACTGCATTTAAGTATCATGTTCATAGGCTTAAACAAAGTACAACATTTAGATGTCATGCCTATAGGATTTCTGCACTCTTGCTATGTCTATAAAAGTGTTTAAAATCAACAACGCCTAGAAAGCATGCCTATAGGAATTAATAACCAAGTCTGAAGCATCTCACTCGTCTACAAATCTAAAATCATTGTTTAACATCTGCGGAATTTATGATCTTTTGTCAAAACTCGTCTTTCCTGAATAACTGACAAACTTTTTCTAAAATCAGTATACTTCATCTTTTCTGAAATTAGTAGATATCATGCCTATAGGTTTTCGTCTAACTCTTAGGCAAGCCATAGGGCAATTTATAAACTGAATGAGATTTTATTAACTACAACTAGAAGGCAGGCCTGATTCGGGCTTCTTACCTGAAATATGCAATAAATCAGTCTGCCCCAACTATTAAGTTTAATCAGACCCTAATCAGTACGTGTAAGACATGCTAAACTATATGCTTTTCTTTGATTTAAGGAGGTCTATTTGAGCCCTTTTATCTGTTTATATGCTTCCCCAAACTTGTTATATGTGTTTTGCTTGTCGCCTTAGTATTTTACCTTTTGAAACCACAAATAAGCCCAATACCTCCTCCCTCTAGGATTAGTATTCCCAAGTGCCTCCGGGGCTGATAGGATTGGGGCGGGTAATAGCATGCAATAAGTAAACGAGACCATTATGCGCTTTAATACCTTAACGGGGTGGGAAGGGTAGATATGGATATGATGACCACGCAATAACATCACGTGTAGCCCCTCACGGAGGAGTGATTACCGGATGCTGTGTGGGGTGATTCATATTATTAATAAACCTAAGACCCCCCTTTCCTTTGTTTTCTTTGTTTCTTTTAAATCTTTTTTTAAATTATTTATTTTAAGAAAATCAAATCTTTTAGTTCCCTTTTCTTACTTTTTGTTTATTTGTAACCATTATGTGAGAATCCCCTCTTATTTGAAGCCTTTATTTGCCTATGTGTTATTTGCACTTAAGTCACAACAATAGTTTGGCCGGGAACCACACTAGTGGATCCTGAGGGGTGCCTAAAACCTTCCCCTTGGGATAATTTTAAGCCCTTACCCAATCTCTGGTTACTCAAAACAAACCCCTCCTAGTGTCCTAATTCACTTTAATCATTAGGTGGCGGCTCTTCAATTCAAACCCAATTCCCGAAAGGGAACGAGTTGTCCTCCTAAATGTCACAAACCCAATTTTTGCGAGAAAAAGGGGGCGCGACAACTCCTATTGCTGAACCCATGGACCAATTGTATGAGAGATTGAAGGTTTCCGGTTATGTCAATCCCATTCCCAGTGTTGCTATGGAAAACCCTTCCCAGTAGGTTAACCCAAACAAGACATGTGCCTACAACTCGGGCATGAAGGGTCATACTATTGATGAATGTCATACTTTGAAGGATAAGATTCAGACGTTGATTGACACAAAGGTTATACAATCAAAAGAGGCCGCACCTAATGTCCGCAACAATCCTCTCCCGGGTCGCAGGGATGAGGGGGTAAATGTGATCGAAACTGATGAAGAATGGGATTCAGAATGATCAATTGGACTCATTCATGAAGGGGATGAACCTAAAATACCTCCTGTCACTCTCACACCTATTATAGTGCAGATTCAGTCACCAATCGAGGTTGAAATAGTTACGCCAACTCCGTTTGAGGTTAAAGAAACAATGCCCTCAGCCGCACCAACCCCATTTGAGGTAGAAGTAACCACAGCCTTCGATGTGATAGTAGAAACTAACCCCTCTTATCACTCTTACGCTATACCTTAGGACTATGCTGCAAAGGCGAGAAGGAAAGGAAAAGGGAAAATGGAAGAAACTGGTGCAACACAAGGCATGACCAGGACCGGTAGGGTTTACACTCCTGAGTATTTAGGAGGAACAAGTAAAGAAGCCTCTCTCAAGCAACCTATCATTGAAACTGACCCGAATTATCTTTGGAGAAAGGTGCAAGCAAGATAGTAATCTGTGGTTGACCATCTGAACAAAACCCCTGCTCAGATATCCATTATATAACTACTGCAGATTTCTGAGACGCATAGGAACGCATTGATGAAAGTGTTGAATGAATCTTATGTACCCAATAATATCACTAGTGGAGAAATGGCTAACATGGTTGGACAGGTGTTGGAACGCCACAAGATCACTTTTCAGGAAGACGAGCTGCCACCAGAAGGACTGAGTCCCAACAGAGCACATATCACGGTACATTTGAGGAAAAATTAATTGCAGAGTCCTAATAGATGGGGGTTCGAGTCTCAATGTTTGTCCATTGACTATTTTGAAAAGGTTGAGTAAAGGTTTGTATGAAATAAAAGCAATGACTATGAACGTGAAAGCATTCGAAGGGTCTTAAAGGGCCACAATTGGGGAAATCAACCTATGATTGTAGATGGACTTGACTTGGTTTGACGTTACTGAACATATCCGCCACATACAATCTACTATTGGGATGACCTTGGATACATGCTGTTGGGGCTGTAGCCTCCACTCTTTATCAGGCTGTGAAGTTTGAATGGAACCGTCAGGAAGTAATCATCCATGGGGATGGGAATAATCACATTTATACCAATCAAACTGTTCTGGTTGTCAAGAATAGAAGGAAGTTGGGCGAAGAAACGTAACATCACATCAAGCACGTCAATGCAATTGAGAAAGACAAATGGTGGAGTAATAAGATTGAAAGCATATTGTCATGGACAGGATATAAACCCAGCAAGGGTCTCAGCAAGAATCTCCAAGGGATCACCAAACCGATACAGCTAAAGCACCATGGCACAACGTTTGGGCTTGGGTATGAATACACCTGGCACGAGTATCAGAATTGGTCGCCACCATGGCGTGGTCCTTATTACCACTTGAATAGCCAATACCGCATCTGCACCAGACATTTCAACAGGTTAACGTGATATGGGGATCTGAAGAAGATGAAGTTTTAACTAGCTTGAGGAATCTATTTATAGATGAGGAAGACATGGATTGCAGTGTAATAGTTGAGGAGGAGGAGAAGGAGAAAGACCTTACAATTCAGACCATAGGAAATAGAGCTGTTCTCAATAACTGGACTGCTGCACCGTCTCAGGCCCGTCGAGTTCCTGGGTAGCCTGGAAATAAGCATGATTTATTTTTTTAAAAGCAATTTTTGGCATTTAAGACACTTTTAGCATTTTTAGATGTATTTTGTTTGAAATAATTGCTCGAGTCATCGAGCCATACTCGTTTTAAAGTTTTTAAGATTTATCTAATGCATTGCTATTTTAATATTTATTATTATCCTTTAAATTTTCTCTCTATAGCATTATTATTACTTATCATGATGAACCAACGACTGTGGAATGTAATAAGACAATGTAACATAAAGATAGTGATTCAGAGGAAATAGAAGAAGAAGATATAATACCTGAGGAAATTGTCAGAGAAGTGGAAAAATTTGAGAACAAGCCTAAGTCCAATTTGGACGAACCGAGATAGTCAATTTGGGAGATTCTGAAACAGTCAAAGAAACTCGCATAAGCATTCACCTGTCACCATTAGAAAAAGAAGAGTACACCCATTTCCTGAAAGAATATGAAGATATCTTTGCATGGTCTTATGATGATATGACCGATTTGAGAACATCTATTGTGGCTCATAAACTACCTACCAATCCGATGTGTATGCCTGTAAAGTAGAAACTCAGAAAGATCAAGCCGGATATGAGTCTGATAATCAAAGAGGAAGTCACCAAGCAAATCAAAGCTAAGGTTCTCAGAGTGGTCGAATACCCTACTTGGTTGGCTAACATCGTGCCAGTCCCGAAGAAGGATGGGAAGGTTAGAGTATGTGTTGACTATCGGTATTTAAATAAAGCAAGTCCCAAAGATGATTTCCCATTACCCAATATACATATATTGATCGACAACTGTGCCAAGCATGAACTCCAATCCTTTGTGGATTGCTTTGCGGGATATCATCGGATTTGGATGGATGAGGAAGATGCCGAGAAAATAGCCTTTATCACACTATGGGGGATGTATTGTTATAAGATAATGCTGTTTGGATAGAAGAATGCTGGAGCCACTTACATGAGAGTTATGACAACTATCTTCCATGACATGATTCACAAAGAAATAGAGGTGTACGTGGATGATGTCATCATCAAATCCAGAAGAAGCACATAACATATAGGATACGTAAGGAAATTCTTTAATCAACTTCGAAGGTACAATTTGAAACTGAATCCTACAAAGTGTGCCTTTAAAGTCCCTACAGGAAAATTGTTGGGTTTCATCATCAATCGCCGATGGATTGAACTAGAACCTTAAAATTCAAATCTATCCAAGATTTGCCACCTCTGCCTCATATGGAGCCATCTGAATACTCGACTGATAATTGTTGTTATAAGCAAACTCCACGATCGGTAGAAACTGATCCCATGAACCACCGAAGTCAATCACACAAGCGCACAACATGTCCTCCAATATGTGAATCGTGCGCTTTTACTGTCCATCCGTCTGAGGGTGAAAGAGTGTGCTCAACTCAACTTGAGTACCCAACTCTCACTGCATGGCCCTCAAAAACTGCAAAGTAAACTGAGTTCCCCTATTAGAAATGATGGAAACGGGGACACCATGCAAGTAAACAATCTTCCAGATATAGATCTCAGCCAACCGCTCTGATGAATAGGTAGTACAAATAGGAAAGAAGTACGCGAACTTGGTCAGCCGATCCACAATCACCCAAATACCATCGAACTTCTTCAAAGTCCGTGGGAGCCCAACTACAAAGTCCATGGTAATACGCTCCCATTTCTACTATGGAATCACTATCTGCTGAAGCAAGACACCCATCCTCTAATGCTTATATTTCACTTGTTGACAATTGAGACACCGAGCTACAAATTACACGATGTCTTTCTTCATCCTCATCCAACAATAATACTGCCTCAGATCCTGATACATCTTCGCGACACCCAGATGAATGGAATACTGTGAGCTATGGGCCTCCTCCAGAATTAGCTCCCGAAGCCCATCCAAATTGGGCACACATATCCGGCCCTATATCCTCAACACTCCATCATCACCAATAGTCACATCTCGGGCATCATCATGCTGAAATCTTTCCTTAAGGACAATCAAGTGAGGATCATCATACTGACACTCTTTGATGCGATCAAATTAGGAAGACCTAGAAATCATACATGCTAATACCCGACTAGGCTCCGAAATATACAACCTCACGAACCGATTGGACAAAGTCCAAACATCAACTGCAAGAGGTCTCTCCCCAACAGGAATATATGCCAAACTGCCCATACTCACTACCCTTCTGCTCAAGGCATTGACCACTACATTGTCCTTTTTTGGATGATATAAGATAGTGATGTCATAATCCTTCAGTATCTCTAACAATCTCCGCTGCCTCAAATTGAGATCCTTCTGTTTGAATAAGTGTTGGAGGCTATAATGATCAGTAAACACCTCACTAGACACACCATACAAGTAATGCCTCCAATCTTTAACGCGTGAATAATGGTAGCCAACTCTAGATCATGAACATGATAGTTCTTCTCGTGGGGCTTCAACTGATGAAAAGCATAAGCAATAACCCTACCCTCCTACATCAAAACACAACCGATACAAACCCTCGAAGCATCACAATACACTGTGTATGAACCTGAAGCTGATGGCAATACTAATACTGGATCTGTAGTCAAGGCAGTATTAAACTTCTGAAAGATCACCTGACACTCATCCGACCACATAAAAGGAGCACCCTTCTGAGTCAACTTGGTCAAGGGTGATGTTATAGATGAAAATACCTGAAGGAACCAGTGGTATATTACCCCGCCAAACCAAGAAAACTACGAATCTCCATAACTGAGGACGTTATGGGCCAACTCTATACCGCCTCTATCTTCTTTGGATCAACCTGAATCCCTCGTGGACACCACATTCCCCAAGAAAGCCACTGAACTGAGTCAAAACTCACACTTGGAGAACTTTGCATAAAGCTTCTCCTCCCTCAATCTCTACAATACCTCGCTCAAATGCTCAGTGTGCTCCTTGTAATTATGCGAGTACCAGAATATCATCAATGAAAACTATGACAAACGAGTAGAGATATGGCCGGAACACGCTATTCATCAAATGCATGAACGCTGCTGGGGCATTGGTTTGCCTAAAAGACATCACAAGAAACTCATAATGACCATATCGGGTCCTGAAAGCTGTCTTAAGAATATCCAAGTCCCTGATCTTCAACTATTGATACCCTGAATGGAGATCAATCTTGGAGAACACTCTCACTCCCTGAAGCTGGTCAAATAAATCATCGATACGAGGCAAATGATACTTGTTCTTAATTGTTTATTTAATTAACTTCCTGTAATCAATGCACATCCTCATCGTGCCATCCTTCTTCTTCACAAATAGAACAAGCGCACCCCAAGGCAAAATAATAGACCAAATAAATCCTTTATAAAGGAGTTCCTAAAGATGCTCCTTCAACTCTTTCAGCTCCGCTGATGCCATACGATATGGTGGAATAGAAATCGGCTGAATCCCCGGCACCAGATCAATACCAAAATCGACATCCCTGTCCAGTGGCATGCCCGATAGATCTATAGGAAACACATCGGGAAAATCCCTTACCACTGGAACAAAATCAATGGTGGGAGTCTCTACACTAACATCACTCACAAATGCTAAGTATGAAAGACAACCTCTCCCAACCATATGCTGGGCCTTCAAGAATGAGATTACCCTGCTGGGAACATAATCAGACAAACCTCGCCAATCAATCCATGGCACACCCAGCATAGCTAACGTCACTGTCTTGGCATGACAGATCAAAATAGCCCCGCACGGAGATAACCAATCCATGCCCAATATGATATCGAAGTCCACCATGCAAAGTACCAGAAGATCCACTGGGGTTTCAAGACCCCCAATAGACACAATGCACGACCGGTATACACGGTCTACTATAACAATATCGCTTACCAGAGTACAGACATGAAAAGATGAAATGAGAGACTCGCAGGGTGTATCCAAATAATGGGCAAAATATGATGACACTTAAGAGAAAGTTGAACCGGGATTAAATAATACAGAGGCATCTCTGTGTTAGACTGAGATAATACCTGTGATCATAGCATCAGAAGTAATAGCATCTGGTTTGGCTGGAAGGGCATAGAAACGGGTCTGACAACCACCTGATCGGCCTCCTCCTCTAGGGCGACCCCTAGTTGACTGACCTTGCCACAACCCAAAAACTGACCCGGTCATGATGGCGCCTATCGTGGAACTAGGCCAGCCACTTATTTCCAATTACTCTATTTTCCAATTGAAAAGCTTAAGAAAACATCATGTTTTAATAGAAATCCAATGATAATAAAAATAGAAGTTCCAAAGCCAGCAAAAAAAAAATATAAGCCTGACCTCGGATGTCACTGGTCATGAGTAAAAACTACTACAACTGTTTGAAATAACAAGACTAGTACAGTCTGAAAGTATCCAACATATAAACTAGTGGAAGATAGGGAAGGAGAAGGCGGAACTGTGGTCGCCAAAAAGCGACCTCGCAATCTCTAAGTGAAAGTCCGCACAATATAATCAGCAGCCACTACCGTGACCTGAGACACCTGGATCTTCACACAAGGTGCAGGAGGTAACGTGAGTACACCAACTCAATAAGTAACAAGTCCAACCTATGGACTGACAGGTAGTCATGGACCAACCCTCAACAGGTAATAACATATATCTGAACAGGAAAAATAGACATGCTTACAGTTCAAGTAAAGTTCAATAGTATTTAAATACAACTGAACAGTACGAAGTTCAAAACTCAGAGATTTTACATATACCAATGCACAACTAGCATGATCAATGTTCCATGAACCTCCACTCACAAGTTCTCAACCCCTCGGTACTTTATATGGCCATCCAGCGTAGGGAAGATCCGTCCCGGAATATACATCACTGACCGCAGTCATCTAGTACTGAGGACACAAACCAATCCAGCCTCGCGGAGAAGATCCATCTTCCGGTATAATACTTCGGACAAGAATCATGTCCAGGGAAGATCCATCCCTCAATATCGTTATTTGTGCTCACTGGGGTGTAAAGACTTTAGAGGGGCTTCTCTCAATAGCCCAAGCGCTATAATAAAGCGAATGAAGGCTTGTTCAATATGTCGCTGCGGTGTGCAACCCAAATATCATATTGTCACTCAATATCAGGCTCTCGTCCTCCCTCAGTCATAACTCACCAGTCTCACACACGGTCTCCAAATGTGATGATACTGGCCTGGTCAACAATAAAATGTGGCAAATAGTAATAATCGAGACTAAGACATGATATAATTTGCATGAAAAGGGCTGAGTACATAATATCAGTAAAATAAATTATATGACAATAAGAACCAACCTCTTGGGTCTCAATAATATTGGCGTGAAGCCTTAACATGATAATCATCATGATTTACAGCTCAACAACTAGATCACATAATTATAGCACAAATATAGGTAAAAAAGAACCACTAAGTGGTGTTCTGGAATGATCCAGGCCGCGTTTCCAACGGTGCATGCCTATACGCCTATCACTTGGCATAGCGCCACCTTCATAATAATCATAGAACACATAGTTCAGGGTTTCAAACACGCAAAACCAAGATTGGAAGCGTTACTTACCTCAAGCCAAGCCAAACTCTACCCCATGACGCCCTTTCCTCTCGATTCGGCCTCCAAGTTCCTCGAATCTAACCAAAATCGGTTCATAACCATCAATATATGCTAAAGGAGTTAAAACCATACAAAATTAATCAAATTACAACACAATCCACGAAATTGACCAAACCCGACCCCCCGGGCCCACAGCTCGGAATCTGACAAAATTTACATCAATGGAATCCTTATTCCCCCACGAGTTCATTCATACCAAAAGTAACAAAATCCGACCACAAATGACCCATCAAATCCCTAATTTAGGTCTCCAATTGTTTTCCAAGCCCTAACACCCAGTTTGCTAATAATTTTCCCATAGATTTCAAGGTTACAACCTTAAAAATCATCATAAAAACGAGTTTAGGGACCAAGAACCTTACCTCTAAGAAACCCTCTTGAATTCTCCCTTGAATTTGCTCTCCAAAGCTTCTTCTTATTTGAAATGTTATGAAAAAAATGACCCAAATTCGTGAAGGGTGAAATATATATGTTCTTACCCAGCAAAACCGCATTTGCGATCTAAATATCGCACCTGCAGAACTGCACCTGCGGTCCCACGTGCGTATCTGCAGATTTCACTTATCCGCCCAGCCACCGCACCTGCGATCAAAATCTCGCACTTGCACCATCACAGGTGCGCCTAAATTTTCACATCTGCGGCTCCAACATTTCCCTCTTTTGACCGCATGTGCGACTTCATTTTCGCTTTTACGGCCCCGCGCTTGCAGTCCCCAAGTCGCAGGTGCGGTTATGACAGGAACTTAGCACGTCAGCTACCAATTCCAATTCAAAACCTCCCGTCAACCATCCGAAATCACCCTAAAGCCCCTAGGACCTCAACCAAAAGCACAAGCAAGTAATATACCACCTTCCAAACTTGTACCAATCTTCAAAACACCTAAAACAAAATCAGAACATCAAATTAACCACAGATTTAAGCCTAAGAACTCTAAATACTTCCGAGTTCTGCTTTTGATCAGAAAGTCTATCAAACCTCATCCGAATGACCTAAAATTGGGCACACACATCCCATATGACACAATGGACCTACTGCAACTCCCAGAATTCCATTCCGACCCCGATATCAAAATCTCCCCTATCAACCGGAAAACGCCAAAAATCCATTTTCGCCAATTCAAGCCTAAATCTACTCTGGACCTTCAAAACATATTCCGATCACGTTCCTAAGTCCCAAATCACCTCACGAAGCTATCCAAATCAAAAAAAACCAAATTCCGGGATCATTTTCTCACAAGTCAACTTCCAGTTGACTTTTCCAACTAAGGACCAACTTAAGAGACTAAGTGTCTCAAACCTTCCCAAAACTATTCTGGATTCGAACCGACTAGCCCAATAGCACATAATACAGATGACAGACCAAAATGCCCAATATCATATCAAAGTCCACCATGCAAAGTAACAGAAGATCCACTAGGGTATCAAGACCCCTAATAGACACAACGCATGACCGGTATACATGGTCTACTATAACAGTATCGCTTACCAGAGTACAAACACGAAAAGATGAAATGATAGACTTGCAGGGCATATCCAAATAATGGACAAAATATGATGACACATAAGAGAAAGTAGAACCAGGATCAAATAATACAAAGGTATCTCTATGTCAGACTAAGATAATACCTGTGATCATAGCATCAGAAGTAATAGCATCTGGTTTGGCTGGAAGGGCGTAGAAACGGGCCTGACAACCACCTGATCGGCCTCCTCCTCTAGGGAGACCCATAGTTGACTGACCTTGCCACAACCCAAAAACCGACCCGGTCATAATGGCGCCTATCGTGGAACTAGGACAGCCACTTATTTCCAATTACTCTATTTTCCAATTGAAATGCTTAAGAAAACATCATGTTTTAACAGAAATCCAATGATAATAAAAATAGAAGTTCCAAAACCAGCAGAAAGAAAATACAAGCCCGACCTTGGGTGTCACTAGTCATGAGCAAAAACTACTACAACTGTTCGAAATAACAATACTAGTACAGACTGAAAGTATCCAACATATAAACTAGTGGAAGATAGGGAAGGAGAAGGCGGAACTGCGGTCGCCAAAAAGCTACCTCGCAATCTCCAAGTGAAAGTCCGCACAAGATAATCAGCAGTCGCTACCGTGACCCGAGACACCTGGATCTGCACACAAGGTGCAGGATGTAATGTAAGTACACCAACTCAATAAGTAACAAGTCCAACCTATGGACTGACAGGTAGTCATGGACCAACCCTCAACAGGTAATAACATATATCTGAACAAGAAAAATAGACATGCTTACAGTTCAAGTAAAGTTCAATAGTATTTAAATGCAACTGAACAGTACGAAGTTCAAAACTCAGAGATTTTACATATACCAATGCACAACTAGCATGATCAATGTTCCATGAACTTCCACTCATAAGTGCTCAACCCCTCGGTAATGTATATGGCCATATGGCCCAGGGAATATCCATGGAAAATACATCACTGACCGTAGTCATCCAGTACCGAGGACACAGGCCAATGCAGCCTCATGGATAAGAACCATCTCCGGTATAATACTTCGGACAAGTTCTATATCCAGGGAAGATCCATCCCTTAATATCATCATCTGTGCTCATTGGGGGGGTAAAGACTTCGGAGGGGTTTTTCTCATTAGCCCAAGCTCTATAAAAAAGCCAACGAAGGCTTATTCAATATATCGCTGCGGTGTGCAGCCCAAATCTCATACTGTCACTCAATATCAGGCTCTCGGCCTCCCTCAGTCATAACAAACCATTCTCACACACGGGCTCCAAATGTCATGATACTAGCACGGTCAACAATAAAATGTGGCAAATAGTAATAATCGAGACTGAGACATGATATAATATGCATGAAAAGGGCCGAGTACAGAATATCAACAAAATAAATTATATGATAGCAAGAATAGACCTCTTCGGTCTCAATAATATCTGCGTGAAGCCTTAACATGATAATCAGCATTATTTACCGCTCAACAACTAGATTATATAATTACAGCACAAATATCGGTAAGAAAAAACCACTAAGTAGTTTTCTGGAATTATCCAGGCCGCATTTCCCACGGTGCACACCCATACGCCCATCACATGGCATAGCATCACCTTCATAATATTCATAGAACACATATTTCGGGGATTCGAACTCGCAGAACCAATATTGGAAGCGTTACTTACCTCAACCCAAGCCAAACTCTAGCCCGTGATGCCCTTTCCTCTCGATTCGGCCTCTGAATGCCTCGAATCTAACCAAAATCAGTTCATAACCATCAATATAGGCTAAAGGAGTGAAACCGATACGAAATTAATTAAATTACAGCACAAATCCCGAAATTGACCAAACCTGACCCCCGAGCCCATGTCTCGGAATCCGACAAAATTTTCATCAATGGAATCCTTATTCCCACACGAGTTTATTCATACCAAAAGTACCAAAATCCGACCACAAATGACCCCTCAAATCCCTAATTTTAGATCTCTAATTTTTTTTCAAACCCTAACCCCCAATTTGCTACTGATTTTCCCATAGATTTCAAGCTTACAACCTTAAAAATCATCATAAAAACGAGTTTAGGGACCAATGACCTTACCTCTAAGAAACCCTCTTGAATACTTCCTTGAATTTGCTCTCCAAAGCTTCTTCCCGTTTGAAATGTCATAAAAAAAGTGACCTAAGCAAAAACGCATCTGCGGTCTAATTATCGCACCTGCGGAACCGCACCTCCGGTCCTAGGTGCGCATCTTCGGATTTCACTTATCCGCCCAGCCACTGCACTTGCGATCAAAATCTCGCACATGCGCCATCCAGGTGTGCCCAAAGTTCCACATTTGCATCTCCAGCATTTCCCTCTCTTGGCTGCATCTGCGACTTCATTTCCGCTTCTACGGGTCCGCACCTACGGTCCCCAAGGCGCAGGTGCGGTTATGACAGGAACTTAGCACTTCAGCGGCCAATTCCAATTCAAAACCTCCCGTCAACCATCCGAAATCACCCCGAGGCCCCCGGGACCTCGACCAAAAGATCGATAAGTCATATACCACCTTACAAACTTCTACCAAACTTCAAAATAGCTAAAACAACATGGGAACATCAAATTAACCACAGATTTAAGCCTAAGAACTCTAAAAACTTCTGAGTTCTGCCTTAAATCAAAAAGACTATAAAACCTCATTTGAATGACCTGAAATTTTGCACACACATCGCATATGACACAGCTAACCTACTACAACTCCCGAAATTTCATTCCGACCCCGATATCAAAATATCCCCTATCAATAGGAAAATGCCAAAAATTCATTTTCGCCAATTCAAGCCTAAATCTACTCTGGACCTCCAAAACATATTCCGATCATGATCCTAAGTCCCAAATCATCTCCCGAAGCTATCAGAATCATAAAAACCAAATTCAGGGATTGTTTTCTCACAATTCAACTTTCGGTTGACTTTTCCTACTAAAGACCAACTTAAGAGACTAAGTGTCTCAAACCTTCCCAAAACCATTCCAGATTCGAACCGACTAGCCCGATACCACATAATACAGATGATCAAAGTTTAAAGAAGCAGAAATGGGGGAAATGAGGCGTTAACTCATAAAATGACTGACCAGGTCGTTACGTACGCGAACTCGTGCACACTGGCGTGAACGCGATGCTCATTCCTCAGCAACCTATGCGAATGTGTCTGAGAACATATGAATGCGTAGAAAAACTTGACCTAGCCATTAGACATCCTTATGAAATCGCGATAGCGATTCTTGCTTCGTGATCGCAATTAAAAAAAACAGATACCCTAACTTTGCAGAACCAACAATGAAAAATGAATGAAAAATAGTCCGAAATCAATCTGAAACATGCCCGAGCCTCTTGGGACCCCGTCCGAACATGCCAACAAGTCCCATAACATAATATAGACCTACTCGAGGCCTCAAATCATGCTACAACATCAAATTGTCGAATCGCACCTCAAATCGAGCTTAATGTACTTTGAACTTTTCAATTTCCATAACCGATGCCGAAACATAGCATATCAACCCAGAATTAGCCCATATTTTGCATACAAGTCCCAAGTTACATAACGAAGCTATACCAACTCCTGAAAACACAATCCAATCCATATAACCACAAAGTCAACTCACAGTCAAACTTTTGAACTTCCCAAAACCTTCAAATTTCCATTTTTTGCCAAATTGTGCTGAAACCTTCTAGAAACATCCAAATGCGAATTCGGTCATACGCCTGAGTCCAAAATCACCATCAGGACCTACCAGAACTATCAAAACTTTGTTCCGGAGTTAAATTCTCAATAATTCAAACTTGGTCGACTCTTTCAACTTAAAGCTTCAACAATTAAATTCATTCTTCCAAATCGATTCCGAATAACTTGAAAACCAAACCGGCGATTCACACAAGTCAAAATACATCATACAGAGCTTCGTATGCCTGTAAATTGCACAAAAAAGTGTAAATACTCAAAACGACCGTCGGGTTGTTACACACGCTCGGGGGGAAAGGTTTTTGCATGAACTTCTTTCAATCCAAACCCTTCAAAATTGATGGTGCCCCTAGAATTTTATCAACCCTGGAATTATAGGTTTCCACTTTCTTGTCATTTGCTTCAATCTTTTTCTCCCTCGATTCAACTCGCTTTGTTAGTTCCTCGAGCATGTTTATGATTGCGGGATCGGTCCCTGATTCATTTCTGTTTGACCGTACGAACAACTTCCTATGATGGCTCGGGCTCAAACCTGCTTGGTGCATGGTTCTGGTTTTGGAGTTATGCAATTGTAGCTTGTTGAGATTGAAACATTTTGATTATAACCCGAAGGTTGATCCCACCTTCTTCACTGCCCTATGTGCTCTGACCAGTTTATCAAATGTCTCTGCAGATGCTACTCTCAAGATAGAGGCCAAATTTGCATTAATAGGAATATGGGAACTGACGTCGATTGGGTCAAAGACCAGGACTCCATCGTGGTCAACTAGAGGTACTTCATTCCCCGGGGCGACTATGTTGACGTTTTCGTCATGGAGACTAAGGCCATTGTTTATATGTGTGGGTGCTGCTTGAGAGTTTGACATGCTGATCTTGGAATCAAAGATACTCACTATAACAAGTATTAAATAGTGTGTGTCACGAAAGTTAGTACCAGGCAATCACTATTATCCTTAGCCCCACAGTAGGCGACAAAGTCTTTACCCTAAAAACGGATAACAATTGGATTTATACATGGTTTTAAGGACACGTGATTTTACTTAGCACAAACTGAGAAAATATGTAAATTGATATTGAAATTGACCGTAAATAGAAATAAAAGCAAACCAAAGGAAACTTATAGCTTTGGCCCTCGAGCTAGGTCGCCCTCGAACCAAATGAATATTCCACTGAAAAATATGAATAAAGTAACAGAGTATTGAGAGATTAAGATTAAGGTAGTATATTGTGTTGCTTGAATGTTATATCTTTTACAAATGATTAGATCCCCTTTATATAGTAGGGGAGTCCTACCCTTGATACAATTCTAAATATAGTAATAAATCCCATGAGTAGCTAATTAATTGGCCTTTTCTTGATACATGCCAAGATTTCTACTGTGATCCTCGCCCGATCATAGATATTTTGGCTTTCCATTATTTGGCTTGGTAAGAGATCTTGATCGGTCTCTATCTTGGATTGTCTCGATCTTGCCCGATATCAATCTCGATCGATCTCTAGGTCACGAGCTCGGTAATCTAACTTTACATCATGGTCCGATGTAACATGGGGTCGAACCTTGGCCTGCCACGTTCCAGTCTTGATTAGTCATACAAAATAAGAAAAGTCCGATTTGACCGTATACAAATAGAAATATATGGTGTTTGAGCTTTCCTCTATATTTGTTTCATCAGTTCATCCTTGTAATTCATGTAAACCACAAAACTTTGTACATTTTTGGGAGGAATGTTTTTTAGTTTGGGCCTAGTTTAATAGCTAGGAGACTGAAATATGGTGAACAAGAGATTTTATGACCTTTACTGAACATATTAAGATCAGTTGAAAGATTGAAAATACAGAAATTCAGACTTCAGAAAGCTTCAAGGAATGAAAATACTTATATTCTCTCACCTTTTGAACTTAGCATTGACGTGGAAACTTAGTCCAGTTTTCCTTCTCTTTTTGGGGTGGGTGGAGGCGGGAGATCGGAGGGATATTACTCTCTTCAGTGTGTGTGTATGTATATATGTATATCCCTCCCAGGTGGTCTCCAGAGATTATTGGGTTACTTTGCTGTTTCCTATGGGGCTATAAAAATTTTCACTAACTAAATAAAGAGGCCAGAGAATGGTTCATAGGTCCTGACTGGAAGTTGGTATTCTGCTTCTTCATGTGTTGTTCATTTTTCCCTCTTATGTAGCTATTTTACTCTTCTTGTCTCAGGTGCGCGTGTCTCTTCGATTATTCAAATTGCCACAATAAGAATTCCCTTTGTGTTGCTTAATAGAAAAAAGAATGATCCTTTATTTTGTGCATTTACCAATGGTATTTGTATTGGTGGTGAAATGACGTTACACGTGAAATATTGGAATGCTGACATGACATGACACGTGGAATAGTGATATAGTGACAAGTGACATTCTCAATTGATAGAATTAACTGAGAAGAGAAGTCACAAGGAGAAATACTCACGAGACGGAACATAAAAGAGAACCAGGCCTAACAGTTGGCAAAGAATAGACAAGGATAGAATGAATAAAGAACAAAAAGAGGGAAAGGTAGATTAACGGGAAATAAATAAGGAAGGGGAATCAGAATAGTTATGGGAAATTTATAGCAATAAATATGCCAATTATAGATATCCGAGATAATGAGCAATCAATATCATTAATGCCCATAATCTACCCAAATTATGTGGGAAAAACCGTTACTATTGTACATTCCTATGTAAGGGCACATAATTTTATTTTTAGGGACAGATCTGAAGCAATATTGAAATATACTCTTTACTTTTCTACTTTCTCGAAATTCTCAATCATGATTTTGCAATTTGTCCATTAATCAATTCCTCTGCCATTCTTATTATTTTCCTTAAATATCATTGTGAAAGCGAAGTAAAACTTGGTTATCAATAATTCGTTTTATGCTCAATTTAGATTTTGACCAAGAAACATATTTTTGGTTAAAAAAATTGGTTTCGTTGCCGGAAATCTGATAATCTTTTCACTTTCCAAATTCTCCTTATGACAAACAATTATGTCAATTGTCAAGGACAATTACCAACTAAATCAACAGGAGGGAGGAACGCCACTAATCTTTTCACCACAAGAATCTCCTCGAAAGTCCCGAGAAGGAATACTTCAAAGATCAAAATCACATACGAATGATCATGTCACGACCCAAATTTTCCACCCTAGGAAGTCGTGATGGCACCTAATAGTAAAAGCTAGGCAAGCCAATTATTCCAAATAGTTAACCCTTTTCATTTTTAATCCCTTAACAATTGTGCGTTAACATTTTATAAACAACGGAAATAATAAAATGGAAGAATGAAATGTAACAATTTAAAATAATACCGATACAGATCCATAAATATAAGCTACTCAGAACTGGTGTCACAATGTCACAGACTATCTAAGAATACTACAAATAGGGTCTGAGCAAAATAGATACATGTCTGTCTCTGAAATAGTAAAGAACAGAAGAAAAACTAGATATGAAGGGGATGCTAAGGCCTGCGAACGCCTGCAGGACTACCTCGGGTCGCCTGATAGGCTAAAGTCAGCAACCTCATTGTGGTCCAAAGGCTGAAGCACCGGGATTTGCACAAAGTGTAGAGTGTAGTATCAGCACAACTGACCCCATGTGTTGGTAAGTGTCTAGGCTAACCTTGACGAAGTAGTGACGAGTATAGGACAAGACTACCAAATAAACCTGTGTAGTTATATCATATACAATAATTAATAATGACAGAAATTAGCAGTTAAAGATGGGAAGGGTAAACATGCTGCGGGGAATATCAAGTACAAACAAAAATTTAGTAAAGAAGTGAAAGGAAGACGAAAATTCAACTGTAAGCAAGAATAAGGAAATCAGTGACAAGTGCACAGCATCACCCTTCGTGCTTTTACTCTCATCTTCACCATAAGAATCAATATAATTGACACGGCATCACCCTTCATGATTTTACCTCACATAATCATGACACGGAATTATCCTTCGTGCATTATCACTCATATCATGGCACGACATTTTACATCGTGCGGCACGACATCACCCTTCGTGATTTTACCTCACAATATCGACAAAACATCACCCTTCATGCATTAACACTCTCAAAATCATGCACAATATCACCCTTCGTGCTTTACACTCTTCCTCACCCAAGCAACAATCACAAATCAATTTGGGCAAGGGAAGTAATAATATCACAATAAAATCCCGGCAAGGGAGCAATAACATAACAACAATATCCCTGCAAGGGAAAAAATATCATGATTAATAACATCATGGAAAGGGAGATAATAATAAAGGCAATAACATCCCGGCAAGGGAGACAATATCATAAACCTCTTATCTTTTCCACAATTACTTCACAACTCAATTCTCAACTTGAGCCAACGCTCTACAATATTCAATTTCCAATAATACTTCCACAAGCCTTGTTCAACAATAGAAATCATCATATAAAGCATTAGCAATACGAAACGGAGTCACATCAATCATTGTATAAGACTGACGGACATGCTTGACACCGACGTATAGGTACTCGTCACCACACCTATACTTCGTACTTAACAATTAACACTTAGCAAATAAGACACAACTCCTAATCCCTCATGCTAAGGTTAGACCAAACACTTACCTCAATGCCACGAACACAATTCAAGCCACAACTACCGCTTTACCTCTTGTTTCCACCACCAATTCGCTTGTATCTAGCCACAATTGACTTATAGAAATCAATAAATGCTAAATGAATCAATTCTAATGCATGGAAATAGGTTTTCTAAATATTTCCCCAAAAAGTCAAAAATTGACCTCGGTCCCACATGGTCAAAACCTGAGGTTCGAACAAAAACACGACTACCATTCACCCACGAACTCAAATATATAATTTGTTTTGAAATCGGACCTCAAATTGAGGTCCAAATTCCCAAGAATTGAAAATCCTAAGTTCTACCCAAAACACCCAATTTCCCCCATGAAAACCCTTGATTTTGAATTAAAATCATGTGAAAAGATGTTATGGATTAAAGAAAATGAGTTAGAAACGACTTACAGTTGATTTGGAGAAGAACTTTTCTTTAGAAAATCGCCCAAGAGAGCTTAGGGTTTGAGAGAGTTTGAAAAATGAAGTAAAATCCGTCTAAGTCCTAATTAAGTGGTCGCAGATGTCGCAATTGCGACCAGGGTTCGCAATTGCGAACCCCTTCAGGACCTGTTGCCTTCGCATTTGGGAGGGATTAGGCGCATTTATGACACAGCCCTATTCGCATTTGCGATAAAAGGGTCGCATTTGCGACCAAGGCCTGCCCTGTCTAGGTTTGCATTTGCGACGCCTAGTCGCAATTCCCATGCCTGAGGACTTCGAAATTGCAAATCCTGGTCTCACAATTGCAAGATCTGAGGCCTGGGCAATAATACCAGATACTAGAAACTTTTCCTAAGTCTAATTTCACTCTGTGGCCTATCCAAAACTCACCGAGCCCTCGGTGCTCCAAACCAAACATGCAAGCAAGCCCAAAAACATTATAGACTTGCTCGTGTAATCAAATTATCAAAATAACATCAACAACTATGAATTATACCTCAAATTCATCGAATCTCTCAAGAACATTGAAATTACTATTTTCTCAAATAAAGGTCTGATTTATACCAAACAAACCCCGATTCTTACCAAACTTCACATATTCAACTTAATTATTATTTCAAACGTGTACCGGGCTCCGGAACCAAGATACAGGCCTGATAACATCAAGAAATTACATCAAATCACTTCTAAAACCCTTTATATTTTCCAAAAAATAATTTTATTTAAAAATTTATTTCTCGGGCTTAGGACCTCGGAATTTGATTCCGAGCATACTCCTAATTCCCATATTTTACTATGGACCCTTTGAAATAGTCATATCACGGGTCCGAGTCCTTTTACGAAGAATGCTAAACAAAGACAATTTTAATCAATTTTAAAGTTCATTTTCCTTATTTTAATTAGTTTTCACATAAAAGCTTTCTAGAACTGTGCATGCAAATCGAGGTGAGATAAAAAGAGGTTTTAAGGCCTCGAAACACAGAATTTACTTTCAAAACGAGTGATGACCTTTTGGGTCATCACATTCTCCACCTCTAAAACAATTGTTCGTCCTCGAACGGACATAAGAAAAGTGCCTGAGTCGGAGAAAAGATGGGGATATCGGCTCCGCATATCGGACTCAGACTCCTAGGTAGTTGCCTCGGCAGGCTGACCTCTCTACTAAACACGAAAAGAAGGGAAACTCTTCGATATCAACTGACGAACCTACCGATTTAGAATAGCTTCCGGATCCTCCTCATAGGACAAGTCCTTGTCCAACTAGACAGTGGTGAAGTCTAACACATGGGATGGATCGCTGTGATACTTCCAAAGCATGGACACATGAAACACTGGATGCATGACTGCTAAACTCGGCGGCAATGAAATTCTGTAAGCCACATCTCCCACTCGATCAAGAATCTCAATTGGGCCAATGAATCCAGGGCTTAGCTTGCCCTTCTTTCCAAATCTCATCACGCCTTTCATAGGCGATACCCGAAGCAACACCAGCTCGCCGACCATGAATGCTACATCATGAACCTTACAGTCGGCATAACTCTTTTTCCTAGACTGAGCTGTACAAAGCCTATCCTGAATGATCTTGACCTTGTCCAAAGTATCCTGTACTAGATCTGAACCCAACAACTGAGCCTCTTTCGGCTCAAACCATCCACCCGTTGACTGACACCGCCTACCATATAAATCCTCATAAGGAGCCATCTGGATGCTCGACTGGTAGCTATTGTTGTAGGCAAACACTGCTAAAGGCAAGAACTGATCCCACGAGACTCCAATGGCAATAACACAAGTTCAAAGCATATCCTTCAAAATCTAAATAGATTCTCGGACTGCCATTCCGTCTGAGAATGAAATGCTGCGCTCATCTCGACCCGTGTGCCCAACTCACGCTGAACTTCCCTCCAGAATGTGAGGTAAACTGCATACCTCGGTCCGAAATTACAGACATGGGCACACCATGAAGACGAACAATCTCCCGGATATAGATCTCAGCTAACCTCTCGGAAGAATAGGAGACTGCTCTGGGAATAAAATGTGTTGACTTGGCCAGTCTATCAATAATAACCCACATCATACTGAATTTCCTCTAAGTCCGTGGGAGTCCAACAATGATGTCCATAGTGATATGCTCCCACTTCCACTCAAGAATCTCAATCTTTTAGAACAAACCACCAGGTCTCTGATGCTCGTACTTTACCTGCTGACAATTCAAACATCGAGCCACATACGCAACAATATCTTTCTTTATCCTCCTCCACAAATAATTCTACCGCAAGTCCTGATATATCTTAGCGGCACTCGGGTGAATAGAGTACCGGGGCCTATGGGCCTCCTCTAGAATCAACTCTCAAAAGTCCATCCACATTAGGCACACAAATACGATCCTACATCCTCAAAACTCCATCATCTCCAACTATAACCTGCTTGGCACCTCCATGCCGCACTGTGTCCCTAAGGACACACAAATGAGCATCATACTACCGATCTTGGATGCGCTCAAATAATAAAGAATGAGCGACTGTGCAAGCTATCACACGACTGGGCTCAGAAATATCCAACTTCACGAACTGATTGGCTAAAGCCTTAACATTTAAAGCAAGTGGTCTCTCACTGACCTAAATATACGTAAGACTGCCCATACTGGCCGACTTTCTACTCAAAGCATCAACCACCACATTGGCCTTTCCCGGATGATATAAGATGGTGATATCATAGTCTTTCAATAGCTTCAACCACCTCCTCTGCCTCAAATTTAGCTCCTTCTGCTTGAACAAGTACTGCAAACTCTTGTGATCTGTGAACACCTCACATGACACGCCATACAAATAGTACCTCCAAATCTTCAGCACATGAACAATGGCTGCTAATTACAAATCATGAACTGGATAATTCTTCTCATGAATCGTCAACTGTCGCGAAGCATAAGCAATGACCTTGCCATCCTGCATCAACACTACACGAAGTTCAATACGAGATGCGTCACAATAAACGGTATATGGCCCTGAACCTGTGGGCAAAACCAATACCGGCACCGTAGTCAAAGCAGTCTTGAGCTTTTGAAAGCTCGCCTCATACTCGTCCGACCACCTAAAATAGGCACCCTTCTGGGTCAACCTGGTCATCGGGGCTGCAATTAATGAAAACCCCTCCACAAATCGACGCTAATAGCCTGCCAATCCCAAGAAACTCTAGATCTCTGTAGCTGATGCGGGTCTTGGCCAGTTCTTGACTGCCTCTATCTTCTTCGGATCCATATGAATACCCTCTGATGAAACAATGTGACCCAAGAATCCAACTGAACTAAACCAGAACTCACACTTTGAAAACTTAGCATACAACTGACTATCTCGCAAAGTCTAAAGAACAACTATCAGATGTTGCTCATGCTCATCCCGGCTGCCGGAATAGATCAAAATATCATCAATGAAAACTAGCACGAATGAATCCAAGTAAGGCTTAAACAATCGGTTCACCAAGTGCATGAAAGCTGTTGGGGCATTTGTCAACCCGAATGACATCACCAAAAACATATAATGCTTGTACCGAGTGTGGAAAGCTATCTTAGGGACATCGGATGTCCTAATCCTCAACTGATGGTAGCTAGATCTCAAATCAATCTTCAAAAACATTTTAGCACCTTGAAGCTGATCAAGCAAATCATCAATCCTCGGCAATGGATACTTATTCTTGATTGTGACCTTGTTCAACTACCGGTAATCTATACACATCCTCATCGATCCGTCCTTCTTCTAAACAAACAATATTGACGCACCCTAAAGCAAGATACTAGGTCTAATAAAGCCCTTATCAAGCAAGTTTTACAGCTACTCCATCAATTTTTTCAACTCAGGCGAGGCCATACGATATGGCGGGACAGTAATGGGCTGAGTGCCCGGAGCCAAATCAATGCAGAAGTCAATATCCCTATCGGGTGGCATACCCGGCAAGTCTGAAGGAAATGCCTCAGGAAACTCACGAACAATAGGCACAGAATCCATAGAAGGAACCTCAGCACTAGAATCACGAATATAAGCCAAATAGGCCAAACACCCCGTCTCGACCATACGCCGAGCCTTCATATATGAGATAACCCTACAGGTAGAATGACTAGGAGTCCCTCTCCACTCTAGAAAAGGTAAAACCAGCAAGGCTAAGGTCACAGTCTTGGCATGATAGTCCAAGATAGCGTGGTAAGGTGATAACCAATCCATCACCAATATGACATCAAAATCAACCATGTCCAAAAGTAACAAATCTACTCGAGTCTCAAGACCCCCAATCACAACTATACATGAATGATGGAAACAATCTACCACAATAGAATCACCCACCGGTGTAGATACATATACAGGAGCACTCAAAGAATCACTAAGCATGACTAGATACAGTGCAAAATAAGATGACACATAGGAGTACGTAGATCTTGGATCAAATAGAACTGAAGCATCTCTACTACAAACCAAAATAGTACATGTGATAACTACATTGGATGCCTCAGCCTCAGGCCTGGCTGGAAGAGCATAACACAGGTTGGGCCCCACCACTCTAAACTACATCTTTGGGATGGCCTCCTATTGGCTGGCCTCCACCTCTAGCGGCCTGACCTCCACCTCTAATACCTCTACCTCCACATCTAGAACCTCTACCCCTACCTCTAGTTGGATGAGAGGGCAGTGGAACACTCAGTGCCTGAACCATGGCACGGGAACCCTGATGCTAAGATCTGCTCAGTGCTCGAGGGAAAAATCTAGCAATATGCCTTGTATCGCCACAAGTATAACAAGCCCTCGGTTGCTGAGACTGCTGACCTTGATGGCCTAAATAACCACTCAAAAAACTCTGGAGCGGTGGTGCACTGATAGGAGCTGGTGGTGCACTATAGGGCAGCTGATCAGAATACTAAATTTGAGAACCACGGCTACCTGGAGCACCGTGAGAAGCCTAAAGTGCTGAATGAAATGGTCCGGAAGGATGGCCCCTACCAAAAGAATCTCTTCCTCCAGATGAGGCACCACTGAACCTACCCGAATGACGAGGCCTCTTGTCAGACCACTGACCACTCCCCTGTGATAGAACCATCTCAACTCTCCTAGCCACATTGGCCGTATCCTGAAAATAAATCTCGCTCCTTGTCTCCTTAGCCATCTGCAATCGAATAGGCTGAATGAGTCCCTCAATGAACCTCCTCACTCTCTCTCTCTCTCTCTCGGTGGGAAGTATAAGAAGAGCATGACGGGCCAAGTCAATAAATCTGGTCTCGTAATGAGTAACAATCATAGAACCCTGCTGGAGACGCTCAAACTGCCTCCGATAGTTCTCCCTATAAGTGATAGGAAGAAACAATAATCTAGACAAATAATAAACTCTCCACCAAGTCTTGGCGGATCCAGACAAACGAAAAGCAGCAAAGTCGACCCCATTGGTCTCCACTATCCCATGTTACGTAGAACCTCATGACAACTTTCCAAATAATCTTGGGGATCCTCCATAGATGTACCACCAAAAGTAGTAGTGAATAGCTTGGTGAACCTATCCAATCTACACAAGGCACCAACAGACATAGCTGGCCCTTCTCCGATCTGTGCCACAACACCAGGCTAAACTACCCCAACTGGCTGAGCTGCTAGAGTCTGAAATTGGGGAGCCATCTGCTTAGGAGTGCGAGTAGCAAGAGTTTGGGCTCCTTCTACAGCCTGAGAGACGGATGGTGCTACAGGAAGCAAGCCTACATGGGCTACACTATCCATAAGGCCCACTAGACGGACCAGAGCATCCTGAAATACCGGGGTGGCGATGAACCCCTCCGGGACCTGAGCTGGTCTTGTTGGAACTGTCTAGGTTGGAACCTCATTGTCAAACTCAACTTGAGGCTCTACCACTGGTGTTGCTGCTCGAGCTCTGGGCTGAGCCCTACCTCTACCTCGAGCCCTAGCACGGCCTCGACCTCTGCCCCTTGTAGGAGCTGCTGCTGGTGGCTCGGGCTGCTAGTCAGCTGATGAAGCGGTACATGTTCTCACCATCTATGAAAGAACAGAGTGGAAGTTCAATTAGCATTGAGAAATCCAGTCGCACGACAGAAAAGAATAGATGTGAAGTTTTTCCTAACTCTGTAGCCTTTGGGGATAAATACAAACATCTCCGTACCAATTCCTCGGACTCTACTAAGCTTGTTCGTAAATTGTGAGACCTAAGCAACCTAGGACTCTGATACCAACTTGTCACGCCCCGTATTTCCCACCCTCGGGAGTTGTGATGGCGCCTACTAGTGAAAGCTAGGCAAGCTAATTATTCCAATTATTTAATCCTTTTCATTTTTAATCCCTTAATAATTGTGCGTTAACATTTTATAAACAACGAAAATAATAAAGTGGAAGAATGAAATGTAAGAATTTAAAATAATACCGATACAGATCCATAAACATAAGCTACCCAGAACTGGTGTCACAATCTCATAGACTATCTAAGAATACTACAAATAGGGTCCGAACAAAATAGATACATGTCTGTTTCTAAAATAGTAAAGAACAAAAGAAAAACTAGACAGGAAGGGGATGCCAAGGCCTGCAGACTCCTGCATGACTACCTCGGGTTGCCTGTGGACTAAAGGCAGCAACCTCACTGTGGTCCAAAAGCTGCAGCATGGGATCTGTACACAGTGTAGAGTGTAGTATCAGCACAACCGACCCCATGTGCTGGTAAGTGTCTAGCCTAACCTTGGCAAAGTAGTGACAAGGCTAGGACAAGACTACCAAATAAACCTGTGCAGTTATAACATATACAACAAGTAATAATGACAGAAACTAGCAGTTAAAGATGAGAAGGGAAACATGTTGTGGGGAATATCATGTACAACCAAAATTTCAGTAAATAAGTGAAAGGAACACGAAAATTCAACTGTAAGTAAGAATAAAGAAATCAATGACAAGTGCACGTCATCTCCCTTCATGCTTTATTCTCATCCTCACCATAAGAATTAATATAATCGGCACGGCATCACCCTTCGTGCTTTTACCTCACATAATCATGGCACTGAATTATCCTTCGTGCATTATCACTCATATCATGGCACAACATTTTCCATTGTATGGAACGACATCACCCTTTGTGCCTTTACCTCACAATATCGGCACGACATCATCCTTCGTGTATTAACACTCTCAAAATCATGCACGGCATCACCCTTCGTGCTTTACACTTTTCCTCACCCAAGCAACAATCACAAAGAAATTTGGGCAATGGAATCAATAATATCACAATAAAATACCGGCAAGGGAAAAATATCATGAGTAATAACATCCCGGCAAGGGAGATAATATTAAAAGCAATAACATCCCGGCAAGGGAGACAATATCATAAACCTCTTCTCTTTTCCATAATTACTTCACAACTCAATTCTCAACTTGAGCCAACGCTCTACAATGTTCGATTTCAAATAATACTTCCACAAGCCTTGTTCAACAAAAGATATCATCATATAAAGCATGAACAATACGAAACGGAGTCACATCAATCATTGTATAAGACTCACGGGCATGCTTGACACCGATGTATAGGTACTCATCAACACACCTATACGTCGTACTCAACAATTAACACTTAGCAAATAATACACAACTCCTGATCCCTCAAGCTAAGGATAGACCAAACACTTACCTCAATGCCACGAACACAATTCAAGTCTCGACTACCGCTTTACCTCTTGTTTCCACCACCAATTCTCTTGTATATAGCCACAATTTACTTAACAATATCAATAAATGCTAAATGAATCAATTCTAATGCATGGAATTAGGTTTTCTAAAGATTTCCCCAAAAATACAAAAATCGGGGCCCACATGGTAAAAACCCGAGGTTCGAACCAAAATCCGATTACTCATTCAGGAACTCAAATATATTATTTCTTTTGAAATTGGACCTCAAATCGAGGTCCAAATCCCCAAGAATTAGAAATCCTAAGTTCTACCCAAAACACCCAATTTCTCCTTTGAAAACCCTTGATTTTGAATTGAAATCATTTGATAAGATGTTATGGATTAAAGAAATTGAGTTAGAAATGACGTACAATTGATTTGGAGAAGAACTTTTCTTTAGAAAATTTCCCAAGAGAGCTTAGGGTTTGAGAGAGCTTGAAAAATGAAGAAAAATCCATCTAAGTCCCAATTAATTGGTTGCAGATGTCACAACTTCGACCAGGGTTCGCAATTGTGAACCCCTTCAAGACCTGTTGCCTTCGCATTTGCGAGGGATTACTCGCATTTATGACACAACCCTTTTCGCATTTGCGATAAAATGGTCGCATTTGCGACCAAGTCCTGTCCAGGCTAGGTTCGCATTTGCGACGCCTAGGTCGCAATTCCCATGCCTGAGGACTTCGCAATTGCAAAGCTTGATCTCGCAATTGCGAGATGAGAGGCCTGGACAAAAATACTAGATACTAGCAACTTTTCCTAAGTTCAATTTCACTCTGTGGCCTTTCCAAAACTCACCCGAGCCCTCCGGGCTCCAAACCAAACATGCACGCAAGTGCAAAAACATCATACTGACTTGCTCGTGCAATCAAATCATCAAAATAACTTCAAAAACTATGAATTAAACCTCAAATTTATGAAATCACTCAAAAACATAAAAATTACTATTTTCTTAAATAAAGGTCCGATTCTTACCAAACGAACTCCAATTCTTACCAAACTTCACAAATTCAACTCAATTATTATTTCAATCTTGTATAAGGCTCTGGAACCAAGTTACGGGCTCGATAACACCAAGAAATTACATCAATTCACATCTAAAAGACTTTATATTTTCTAGAAAATAATTTTCTTTAATAATTCATTTCTCGGGCTTGGGACCTTGGAATTCGATTTCGGACATACGCCCAAGTCTCATATTTTACTACGGACCCTATGAGACTGTCGAATCACGGGTCCGAGTCCGTTTACCAAGAATGTTGACCAAAGTCAACTTTAATCAATTTTAAAGGTCATTTTCCTTATTTTACTTAGTTTCACATAAAAGCTTTCCGGAAATGAGCCTAGACTGCGCACACAAATCGAAGTGAGACAAAAGAGGTTTCAAGGCCTTGGAACATGGAATTTACTTTCAAAATGAGTGATGACCTTTTGGGTCATCACAGATCATCAAGGGGATCTTCAAGCTTTTGTTAGTTGATTGCCAACTACACCACCAACTCCTCCTCCAAAGAATACCGCGACCATAGAAAACCCACGCTCAGGGCTTGCTAATTCAGGAAGCGGGGGAACTCCCAGTGAATCTCGTGATGGAAGGTCAGGTACGCCAAATAATTCTGATTTATAAAGTTTGTTTCAAACTTTGTATAAATTGTTGAAAGAGCAAAATGATCGTGTAGAACAAATACTCGGCGTACCACCTGTGATTAAAGGAGTAGATATTGATAAATATTCACAACAACCCTGGAAGCCAAGTGCATCACCTTTACCGATTCCTAAGAAGTTTAAAATTCTTGATATTCTAAAATACGATGGAACAACTGACAGCAGGATCACGTAACAGTGTTTACAACTGGCGTGAAAGGCAACGATTTAACCAAGAAAGAAATCGAATTAGTTTTAGTCAAAAAATTTGGTGAAACACTCACGAAGGAGAATTAACATCTTATTCTCTCTTACTTGAAAACTCTATTGATTCTTTTGCTGAGCTTGAAGATTCATTTATAAAGAGCACATTCGGGAGCTCAAAAAGTTAAAAAAGGATGGAAGATATCTTTAAAGTAAAACAGGGAAACAGAGAACTACTCAAGGAGTTTGTGGATAAATTCTAATGGGAGATGATGTTGTTACCACGAGCACCTGACAGTTGGGCAGCCATGGCATTCACAAGTAATCTGAATAAGAATGTCCAGAAGCCTCGAGTAGAATAAAGGAAAGTTTGCGAGAATTTGCAGTAACAACTTGGAACGAGGTTTCTTAACATTATAGCAACGTAAATGTCACGATCATAAATCCAGACCCGATCATGATGGTACCTCTCGTGAAGACAAGGCCAACCGACACATTCCCATTTCAATTTTAAGCAATTAAAATAATAAGTATTAAGTCTTAAACATGATAAATTCCAAAATAAGTAGTAAACAGTACAATTTGCAGAAAACAAACCCAACATAGCCCAGTACCGGGGTGTCACCAGTCATGAGCATCTATCAATTAATACAAGTATGAAGAGTCTACAAAGCTACTACAGAATCACTAATAAGGGAAAGGAAATGAGATAAAGGGGGAGAAGCACGGGGCTGCGAACGCCGAGCAGCTACCTCTTGGGCTCCGAAATCTATCGGGATCTCTCAACCCTCGCAAGCAGGATCAACAACGCCTGAATCTACATACGGGGGACAGGGAGTAAAGTGAGTACTCCAACTCAGTGAGTAATAATCATAAATAAAGGCTGATAAGTAAAAAATCACATAAGGCACAAAATACGCTATAAGGAAGCAGTAAAGCCAGTAAAAAAAGTGAAGCAGTAAAGATGTGTAAAATCACTAAGTTCAGTTTAAACTTCATAAAATGCCTTTATTATAATTAAGCGAGTAAATGACAGGCAAATAGGAAAGATAAACATATAAAGGATCACCCCTCGGGCACAATGTCAACAAATCCGCCCCTCAGGCAATATTTTAGAAACAAAACTAGCCCCTCGGGCTATACCTCACATCACAATAGGTACCCGCACTCACTAGGGGTGTGCAGACTCCTAGAGGGGTCCCTTACGGCCCAAACGCAATATCAAACCATCTCGTGGCATCATCACTAGGCTCTCGGCCTCATATCAACAAGCCACCTCGTGGCGTACAAATCTTAGGCACTCGGCCTCATAATTATAATCAGTTTATCACTGCTGCGGCGTGCAGCCCGACCCAAAAGTGTCCTCACAACACAAGCCCTCAACCTTACTCAATCAAAAATCACATAAGCCACTCGAGCAACAGTAAAACATGATGCTCATCCCGAAATATTATTTGAACTGTCATTTAATATGTTAAAACAGAGTAAACATGGCTGAGTTATGAAAACAGTAGAATATAGCATGACTGAGTACAAGTTTAAAGTCAAAACAGTGAGGAAATATTAGTAAAAATCCCACAAGGGTTCAAATAGTTGGCACTAGGCTCAAATATGGCATTCAGTCCAAAACATGATGATAGCAAACAGTTTTCAATCGAATACGCGGTAAAACAATCATTCGGGATGGACTAAGTCACAATCTCCAATAGTGCACAGCCCCACGCTCGTCATCTAGCATGTGCGTCACCTCGATATAGCACAACGATGTGCAATGCGGGGTTTCATACCCTCAGGAAAACATTTACAATCATTACTCACCTCGATCCGGTCCAAACTCTAGCACGCGATGCCTTTGTCCTCATGAATCGACCTCTGGATGCTCCAGATCTAGCCACAATCAGTAAATAACCATTAAAATATGCTAAGGGAACAAAGCCCACTCGAAAATATCCAATTTACATAAAAAATCCTGAAATTGCTCAAACCCGGCCCCAGGCCCACATCTCGGAATCCAATAAAAATCAATCAATAGAATCCTCATCCTCTCACGAATGTATACATATCAAGAACATCAAAATCGGACCTCAAATGGCCCTTCAGATCCCCTCTCAAAAGCCTCTTAATCTTTAGCCCTAGTCCCTCAATTTTCTTCCTTACTTACCACTAATACCATGATTAAACAATGGAAAAATAATCATAAACATGAGTAATGAAGCTCAAGGGACTTACCCAACTGATTCTCCTCGATTTTCCTATGGATTCACTGCCCTAGCTCGCTTTCCGTCTTCAAAAATAGAAAACATAGCAAATATTCGCGAAGAAAACATTATATACTTTCTGACCAAGTTTTTTTGCACCTGCGGTCCATTTCCCGCTTATGCGGTATCGCTTCTGCGACCAAATCCACCGTATCTGCGGTTTTCAATAAATTGCCAATTTTTGCATTTGCGGTTAAAAACTCGCACCTGCGCTACCGCAGATGCGCCCATTTCGCCGCTTCTGTAGTTCCTGAAGAACTTCCTTTTGGCCGTATCTGCGGCTACCTTCCGCTCCTGCGATCATCGCACCTGCGGCCTCCCAACCGCAGGTGTGGTTATGATAGAAACCAAATACATCAGCTGCAAAAACTCAATTCCAATTCTTCTGTCACACATCCGGAATCACCTTGAGGCCTCCGGGACCTCAACCAAAAGCACAAACACATCATATACCACTACTCAAACTTGTACCAATCTTCAAAACATCTCAAACAACATCAAATCAACCAAATCACATCGAAATCAAGCCTAAGATTCAAAAAACTTCCGGATTATGCTTTTGATCAAAAAGCCTACCAAACCACGTTCGAATGACCTGAAATTTTGCACACACATCCCAGATGGCACAACGGGCCTACTGGAACTCCCGAAATTCAATTCCGACCACTATATCGAAATCTCACCTATCAACTAGAAATCGTCAAAATTCCAATTTCGCCAATTCAAGCCTAAACCTTCCACGGACCTCCAAAACACATTCTGATCACGCTCCTAAATCCCAAATCACCTAACGGAGATAACCAAATCATAAAAATTCCAATCTGAGATCATATACTAACAAGTCAAACCTTTCAAATTTTAAGTTCCAACTTGAGAACTATTTCTTCAAAATTCATTCCGGTTACCTTGAAAACCAAAATTGACAATTTACATAAGTCATAATACATAACACGGGGAAAGTCATGCCCAAGAACTGGCGAGCAAAGTGCAAAAGCTCAAAACGACCAGTCGGGTCGTTACATCATCCCCCATTTAAACATATGTTCATCCTCGAACGTGCCCAGAGTTGTTCCGAAAACCATCAAATCGCTGTGTAACCTTACCATGCACATACCTGGGGGTGATCCAACGTCACCCTATATCATATAGGACCGATAACACAATGTAACAGAAATTTAACAATCCAATCTGTATGCAGTGGATCTGGGGACCCGATTTCCCTATCATTAGGTCATCTCGCGATCATGCTCCTCGAGTATCGAAGCCGAGGTCGAGACTCACCCTCGGGGGTCGTTAGGTACCAGCCCCAGAGGGCATTGCGTTCTAACGGCTATAGTATGCGAGGAGGGAATTCCAAGGCACACGGCTTAATCTGACAAAGCTGACCTATTCGGGGCCTGTCTCAAGATGTCACGTCCAACCGTCCCGTCTCCATGACTTTATAGTTAATGCATTTTGTACTGTAATAGAATTCCCCTCCTATATAAAGGCGATACCCATCACTTTGTAACTCTTGGCTGTTGTAACTCCAACCATTCTATACAAGATCAATAATATCTCTCTCTCTTTTCTCTCTAATTTACTCGCTCGAGGCTACTCTTTCCATTTATTGCTTTCATACTTGTTCTTCGTTTACTGCTTGATATTGGCCATAAAGAGACTTCGTTAATTATATCTCAACTGTTATCCCCTTCCCGGTTACCCCCGATAGCTCGAGCTCGAGCCGGGTATTGACCTCGAGGTCTTTCATCGATCAGTCCGAAGCCCGGGTAGCAAGCCCCTCGGTTTGATTACTACCCCGTTTTAACTTGTATTTCGTCATTAAATGTCATACGCCTAGCATCAACTGCTCTAACAACTAGCATAAAAGTAGATCACGTATTTTTAGAGTCCTTTTACAAATTTAATTGTTATTACCATTTAATGGTAAACAGTTTTGTGCCCACCGTGGGGATAAAAATAATAGTGATTATTTTCTTGCTGGTTTCGTTACACAATGCAAGTTATCTTCCATGCTTTTTCTTGCCCAATGTCTTCGATTTCAAGACAGAGCGGATAGCTCGATCATGAAAATGGGGAACCAGAACCTTGAAAACAACCAAGAAAAGGACACGACTGCTCTAGATGTCGGTACACCACCAAACTCAACCCGGGTGGAAGGGAAGGTTCTTCGACACGACATCCATATGATTATTGGGGGAACTAATGCTCCTCAAGGTCCCATGATCAAATGAATGAGAACGTCTACTACGAAAGAAGGACCGTCCCAAAACTGCATGCTCGAAGACACCCTCATATTCAGCGAGGGGGACCTCGAGGCCATGATAGAACCATACAATGACGCGCTGGTGATCTCGTTTCTCTTAAACAATACCAGGATAAAGCGCGTGCTCATGGATCCAGGCAGCTCGCCATCATAATTAGATCAGAGGTAGTAGAACAGCTGGGGCTGCTCAATTTTGTCATTCCCGTGCAACATGACCAGTGAAGTAACGAAAGGAGAGATCACCTTCCCGGTTGACACGTCCGGTGCAATTCAGAACACTGAGTTCCAGGTCATCGACAGCGACATGAGGTACAATGCATTACTCGACAGGCCTTTGATACACAACATGAGGACAATACCCTTAACCTTGCATTAGATGATAAGGTTTCCTACTAGGGATGGCATCACAACCATAAATGGAGAATATCGGGCAGATAAAGAAATGTTCGCGGTCCAGCATGAGGCACTAATCCCCACATGCCCGATCTCTAACGAAGATAGAAACATAAATGCCCCTGAGGATGACGAGGAAGATTTATTTGCCCCCCGAACCTTGGTCTCCCCCGAAGAATCGGATGCAACAAAATCAACAGTCGAAGATATGGAGTAGACCATTTTAATCGAGCACCTCCCAGATTGTAAGGTACATCTGGGAGTGGGGTTGCCTCTGAACTCAGGATAGGGTTTATTCAATTTCTTATTAACAATATCTATTGTTTCGCCTGGTCCCACCTAGATATGACCGGAATCCCATCGGAAATAACCTCCCACAGGCTGAGCGTTGATCCCAAATTCAAACCCGTAAAGTGGAAGAGAAGACTACAGTCTGAGGTAAAACATGCCTTCATCAAAGAAAAGGTAGCAAAACTTCTTAAAATCGGATCCATTGGAGAGGTAAAGTACCCCGAATGGCTGGCCAACATAGTAGTAGTGCCCAAAAATGGGAACAAGCTAAAAATGTGCATAGATTATAAAGACTTGAATAAGGTGTGCCCCAAAGATTCCTTCCCATTGCCTAATATCGATCGTCTGATCGATGCTACGGGTGGCCACAAGACCCTCACTTTTCTCGATGCCTACTCGGGGTATAATCAAATCCAGATGAACCCCGAGGAAAGGGAAAAAACCTCGTTCATCACAAAGTATGGTACATATTGCTGTAACGTAATGCCCTTCGGGCTAAAAAATACAAGGGCAACGTACCAACGCCAAGTTAATAAAATGTTCGAGCATCAAGTAGGTAAATCAATGGAGGTATAAATTGATGATATGCTAGTCAAGTCCCTGTGCTCAGAGGACCATTTAACCCATTTGCAGGAAACTTTCAACATCCTCAGAAGCTACAACATGAAGCTCAACCCCGAGAAATGTGCCTTCAAAGTGGGTTCGGGCATATTCCTGGGCTTCATGGTTTCAAACAGGGGGGGTAGCGGCCCTGGACAAATTCATATCAAGGTCATCAGACAAAAGTCACCATTTCTTCTCTCTACTCAAAAGAAAGAGCAACTTCAAATGGACTCCAGAATGCCAGCACGCCCTAGAAGAACTGAAATGATACCTGACTAGCCCACATTTGTTGCACATACTGAAGGAGGATGAAACACTATACCTGTACCTGGCCGCGTCTGAAATAGAGGTAAGCGGCGTACTAGTTTGAGAGGAGAAAAGTACACAGTTTCCTGTTTATTACGTAAGCCGAACCTTGGAGGATGTCAAAATCCGGTATCCCCATATAGAAAAATTGGCTCTCGCGCTAATAAGCGCCTCGTGTAAGCTGAAGCCATTTTTTCAGTATCATCGTATCTGCGTTCTGTCAACGTACCCCCTTGGGAGAATACTGCATAAACCGAGTTACAGGGTTTATTGGCCAAATGGGCTATTGAACACGGAGGGTACGATATTGAGTATAAACCTCGAACAACCATCAGGTCCCAAATCCTGGCGGACTTCGTGGCCGATTTCTCGTCGTCCCTCGTACCCGAGGTAAAGAAGGAACTTTTATTGAAATTAGGCATGTCTTCCGGAGTATGGACCCTGTTCACAGACGGTGCCATAAACATAAGAGGATACGGGCTCGGTGTAGTCCTAAAGCCACCCATTGGCGGCATAATCAGACAATCCATAAAAACTACGAAATTGACTAACAATGAACCCGAGTACGAGGCTATGATTACATGTTTAGTATTGGCCAAAAGTTTGGGGGCCGAGACTATTGAGGCAAAATGTGATTCGTTCCTCGTAGTGAGCCAAGTTAATGGGAGCTACGAATCTCAAGAGGACAGGATGCAGAGGTACTTGGACAAAATCCAAGTCGCATTACGTCTCTTTAAAGAATGGACCTTAGTCCATGTACCCCGAGAGCAGAACAGCGAGGCCGATGCCCTCGCGAATTAAGGATCTTCTACTGAAAAAGATGACCTACTCCCCGGAGCTGTTGTCCAATTGTTTAAATCATTGATCGAGGAAGGTCACGCGGAGATTGACTCCACCCGTCTGACATGGGATCTGAGAAATAAATATATTATTTATCTAAAAGATGGGAATTTGCCCGCAAATAAAAAAGAATCAAGGGCCCCGCAAACCAAAGCAACCCGATTATCACAAGACAAAAATAGGACTTTGTATAGGAAAACTTTCGATGGCACCCTGGCGGTATGCTTGGGACAAGGCAACACAGATTATGTACTCCGAGAGATCCACGAGGGCAGGTGCGGAAATCACTCTGGGGCCGATTCCTTGGTTCGAAAGGTGATCAGAGCTGGCTACTATTGGGACAACATGGAAAAAGACGCCTGAGAATTCATCCGAAAATGCGACAAATGCCAGAGGTTCGCTCCCATGATCTACTAACCCGGCGAGAAACTACATTCCATTTTATCACCATGGACATTCATGAAATGGGGAATGGACATCATCGGCCCTTAGCCAACGGCACCAGGTAAGGCTAGATTCATTCTATTTATGACTGATTACTTTTCAAAATGGGTGGAAGCACAGGCCTTCGAGAAAATAAGAGATAATGAAGTCATCAATTTCATATGGGATCACATCATATGCCGGTTCGGAATCCCATCCAAAATAACATGTGATAAAAGGAGGCAGTTCATCGGGAGCAAGGTAACACAATTCCTTGAAGATAACCAAATCAAGAGAATCCCGTCAACGCCTTACCATCCATGTGCAAACGGCCAGGCCGAATCCACGAATAAAACCATCATTGAGAAATTAAAAAAGAGACTAGAGAGCGCCAAGGGAAAGTGGAGAGAAACGCTGCCCGAGGTGCTATGGGCATATCGAACAACTTCAAAATCAAGCACCGGGGAAACACCTTTCTCTCTAGTGTACGCCGACGAGGCGTTGATACCGGTTGAAGTCGGGGAACCGACCGCCAAATTCCAGCACACTAATGAGGGCTCGAATAATGAGTCCATGATAATAGCCCCCGAGCTACTCGATGAATGGTGGGAAGCCTCACTGCTTCGGATGGCTGCCCAGAAGCAGAAAATCGAAAGATACTATAACAGAAGAACAAATCTCTAATATTTCAGGATCGGGGACTTAGTCCTAAGGAAGGCTACTCTCAACACTCAAAACCCTAATGAAAGAAAGCTGGGCCAGAATTGGGAAGGACCATACCGTGTCCTCGAGATAGTTGGCAATGGATCGTATAAGCTTGGCACCATGCAAGGCGAACAACTTCCGAGCAACTAGAATGTATTGATGCTTAGGCAGCATAACTACTAGGGCACCCGATCAGAAAATTCCGCAAAGATCCTCGAGCAAACGTTGCACTCTTTTCCTTCGATCGAGTTTTTATCCCGAAAAAGGGTTTTTGCGGCAAGGTTTTTAACGAGGTCCACGCACTCCCTAAGAAGGACTCAACAAGCCTACCATATTTTCTTCACAATCAACCCTATACCGGGAAATGACAAATGAGGTTCCAATAGGAAATGACGTACCAGACCAAACGGTCGAACGAACCGTGTCCGCATAAGCCGGGCTTACGGCAACACAATGACATGTATTTACGCCAAGCAATCAAAGAATATCTTTCGCCAAAAGCATCTAGTACTCCAAAAAGAAAATTCAACATTCTCACGGCGAGGATCCCTCCACCGAGTACGTCCTAAAATACTCGGAGAGTTAGCGTCAACAATTTGGCACCCACACGACCTCAGGGTCGGAACTACATGCTCATAAGTCCCCAATGAGGTAATTCCAAGCTTACGAGTAACGGCGTTTGAGCCTAAGCAAACTCGATGACTTGGAGACTATCGTCAATCTCCATTCACTGGAGAACCCGAGGTCGTAAGTCCCTAAGCGGGCAAACTTGGTCTAGCCAGATCTATTTTACATAACAAAAAAAAATGTAAGACCTCAACAGGCATGAAAAAACTATAAGACCTCAATAGGCATGAAGAAACTGTAAGACCTCATCATGCATGAAAATTTTGTAAGACCTTACTACAGGCATAAAACTCAATCTCGAAGTTTAGGCTATGTGTCGCATTTGTAGGACTCTCGAAAGGGCATACCCTCGATGCAGACGCCTAAACTATCACACTCAAGATCAAAAACTGCTCCGGCCAAACACACATAACTATGGTCAAAATGGCTGCACCAGCCAAATTAACGTGACTCGGGGATGCTCGGCCGTCGCTAACGAAATCACAGGCCATTACTTCGAATCTACTTCGAAATGAACCGGTTAAAACAGGCTACCCTTGATAGGCAAACGAGCTTCGACCATGCCAGCTCCAAATTGCAAAGGCTTCGAGCTTCTCAGCCTATGAGCTAAACCTTCCGAGGTGCTCGAACATCGCGGCTAACGACTTGAAATCGAGGTTCTTCCCAAACCGACGACGGGTCAGGCAAAAACATTTCAAAAAGTCCTTAACAAGAGGAAAACAAAGCCTACATACGCCTAGAGGCAAAAACGTAAGAGCCATTATCGCCAGCCAAACGAACCTTGAGGCCACACATTAAACGGTCACAATGACCAAAAACGTACGAGCCACTATCGCCAGCATAGAAATCTAAAAGCTTTAGGGTCAAAGTGAGCTTGAGTCGTAACCCGATTTGGGGACCGGATCCAAAATAGTTAACTATACATGTCTAAGGGCAAGAGAGTCAGAGCCATCGCCGCTAGATTTATAAGCCTCAGGGCCATATACATAAAAGGTTGCTTCGACCCAAGGCATAAGAGTCATTGTCACCAGCCCATGAACATATAAAACTTGTGGGCCGATTGAGCTAGAGCCGAAGGCCAACCCGGAGAATTAACCCAAAATAGTTGAGCAAAAGTATAAGAGCTCTGACGATAGTTTACATTAAAGGTCTTATCGACCAGGTGCATGAACACCTCTGAGCTTGCCTAATGAGCCATAGGGCATATCGTAGTTCTAAGGTTTCTTAACAATTCTTGCTGAATTTCGAGTAAAGAGGGGAATAGAGGAAACAAAGCCGCAAGATTCACTTTATACATATGCTAGTATGAAAATACTATGTACAAACAGGAAGATCAACAGAAAGACCGACAGGAAAATCAACAAAGATCCTAATCTATTGCCAAACGGGCATCCTCAATGGATCCCCAAGGGTTGCACCAAGACAATTATAAGTCCCCCGACTGTCCCTTCTCAACAACATCTTCTCTCACCGGGGATTCACCCCCATTTTTAGCACCATTCGAGCTACCTTCTGACACACCTCCAATGGTCTACTTTCGGGAAACCGGCCAGGCACGATCTGTAAATCGAGGTAAAGTCGGGCTAGACCCCTCAAATACCTTCTCAATGCAAGAATCTACGATAATAGCTTCCCTTCCCCCCTCCCCTTGCGAGGATACAAGCGCCTCGACCTCGGCTTTGATCCGAAACAATGCAACCACCAGTTTGGAACGAAGACCCTTGTACTTGTCACTATCCTCCTTCGTATCCTGGAGCTGACGCTCGATCAAGGTTACCTTCCCCTGGAGGCTATCCCTCTCGGAAGCCATTTCATTTACGTACCGACTAAGCTCGGAAATTTCGGCATCTCTGGCTCGAAGCTCCATTCTCAGTAGAGCGTTATCATTCTCAAACTGCATAAATTAGGCCCGAGAAGTTAAAAGCGGTGGAATCTCATAAGGGCTCAAATAATAGTAAAAATGGGGGAGAGTAACCTGCTCGGTAAGATAGGCTTTCTCGCACTCGGGGTGGCTCACCTCATCCTGATACTAGGTGAAAGCATGGTTATAAAGCACTTTAGCCAGAAGCCGCGTAAAAAGACAAGTTAGAAAAATTGGAACAGCCTAGAGCGGAAGACAAGGTTAGCAAAAATTATCCCCTCCCAAAGTCTGCCCATCTTGCCGAAAATGAATGAAGCATCAACCTCGAGACCTCCCTCGAGAATGGTCAGCGACCTCTCGAGTACATCCCCGCCTTTGACTAGTTCTCCTACTTGAGAAGGCTCTTCACGCGGAATGTCTTGCACTTCGTGAGACGGTAGGATCTCTCCCCGAGGAGAATCAAGAACAACCAAAGGGTTAATAGGATCAGCCAAAATATCTGTCCCTAGTTCACACTGCACCCCAGATTTAGGCCCCTTCAAACCGACCACCAGGGGCGTCCCAGCTCGGGAAGAATTTCGGCCACCTGCCAACTCGGGGGGTAGTGCTCGATACTCCATCCATTGTCGCACCACCACAAAGCTAGGCCACAACAACATCAGAATCCGGTCTGGGAGCATACATCCCCATGGCTCGAGGGTCGGCTGAGTCTATACGCTCTTTGGGGACCGCTGAGAAGCTGCTTTCTCCCTTACCTTCAACTAAAGGGTTTCCCGTCATCTCGGAGGTCAAAACTACTGGGTCAACCTTGGAATGTTCTGCCTTAACCCTCTTGATATCCGGAGTCCCAACTGGCAGACTCTCCTGCCTTTTCTTCTTCTTGCCAAGCACCAGGGCGTTCCCTCAAACAGACGATGCCTACTTGGTCAAAGGGATTTCCCCAGACCTACATAAATGTAGAGGTTAAATGCAAAGGATAAAGAATGCTACTAACAACGATCAACGTCAAAGTATACGGATGCAACAAGGCTCGGGGCTCACCATGGTCTTTGGCTTCACACCGAGCTCGGGATAAATCTCGCCACACTCATTCGGTATATGGGCAAATCGAGCATAAGCAGTCAACCCAACCCCGAAGATCTGACACCACACCAGGGTAGATCACTACGGTTGAAAAGGAAAGAAAAGTAGAGTTAGATACTTGAAGAAATATCGCCAAAAAGAAGCAAGGGCAACACGTTTACTTACGCCCAACGTTCCATTTCTCAGGGAACGACATCTTTTCCACTAGAATCAGGTCAGACATCCTCACTCGGACGAATCAGCTTACCCATCGCTCATCCCCGAGATCCTTGGTGTAGGCAAAAGGGATCTTAGGGCTCGACAGCGAAACTTGATTAAGCCCCCACAGAGAAGATGGAGACTATACATTCGGATCAGATGGTTGAGGGTGAAGGGCATCTCCTCTATCATGTTCGAGTAATGCCTGATCATATAAACCACGTGCCAAAACGAAGGATGAATATGGCCGTGAGTCACTTGATAACTCCGGCAGAAGTTGAGAATCACGGGGTCGATCGGGGACGAGGATGGCCCCACCGGCCCCAAGGTAAATGGGTAGTTGTATACACTCAGAAAGCCAGCTTTATGGGCCGTAATATCTTCCTCCCGAGCAGGATCTCCATAAGCACGATATCCCCTCAGCGACAGTCAGCCCTCACTCTCACGACGTCCGTTATTGAGCTGAGATACCGAGTTACAAGCTCGCGACACCCTAGCTTCGAGGAATGTCTCTCAACCTTGAAATTGGAGGTCATCGCAAAGGATCCTAGGACACATTTCTCAGCACAAGAGGGATCTGCCACTTCGCCTTGAGAGAAAAACAAAGAGGATGAACCCACGACCTCCTGGGAAGAAGAAGTGGAAATTTTCGCCATCCTTGGAAGATTCTGAAGGAAGAAAAAGAGTTGTGTTCCTGAAAAAGAACAAGAACGAAGGAAGAACAAAACTTATTAGGGTTTTTTGGCACGAGCTGGGGTATAAAAAGAAAGTGGGGAGTATTTATAAAAGCATCGTGTGTACATAGAAGGAAGCCAAAAGCTAGCCAACCGACGCAGTCAATGCAAAAACCTATAGGAACAACGGGCATGTTACATTTTGGCACCTCGTAGCCGTTGCTGATTGCAAGAACATCGAAGGAAGCAGAAGTTCAAGAATGTTTTTTATCTTTTCTTACCACTTTCACTCTAAGAAACACGGAGACTATCTGTATGCGATGAATCTGGGACCCGATTTCCCCATCATTAGGGCATCTCGCGGTCATGCTCCTCGAGGATCGAAGCCGAGGTCAAGACTCACCCTCGTGGGTCATCAAGTACCGTCCCCATAGGCATTGTGTTCTAACAGCTATAGTATGTGAGGGAGGGATTCCAAGGCACACGACTTAATCTGACAAAGCTAACCTATCCGGGGCCTATCTTAAGATGTCACATCCAACCGTCCCTTCTTCATGCCTTTATAGTTAATGTCTTTTGTACTATAACGGAATTCCGCTCCTATATAAAGGGGATCCCCATCACTTTGTAACTATCTGCTGCTGTAACTCCAACCATTCTACACAAGATCAATAATATCTCTCTCTCTTTTATCTCTAATTTACTCGCTCAAGGTTACACATTCCATTTATAGAATTCATACTTGTTATTCATTTATTGCTTGATATTGGCCATAAAAGGGCCTTCGTTAATTATATCTCAACTTTTATTTCCTTCTCGGTTACCCCCGATAGCTCGAGCTCGAGTTGGGTATCGACCTCGAGGTCTTTCATCGATCAATCCGAAGCCCGGGTAGCAAGCCCCTCGGTTTAATTACTACCCTGTTTTAACTTGTATTTCATCATTAAAATTCATACACCTAGCATCAACTGCTCTAACAACTAGCATAAAAATAGATCACGTATTTTTAGAGTCCCATTTACAAATTTAATTGTTGTTACCATTTTCACGGAAAACATAATCTAGCCCATAACCATAGAACCACATTTCCACTTCTGAAATCATCAATACGATCAGAATCTCACATATTTACTTTGAATAAGTCCGAACAAGCTGTAACAAACCATATTCGCAACCCTCGATGCAATCAAAAGATATACCGTATAACTCAGACACTTGTAGCGATAACTTCCAAACTACGACAGTTGCACACCACAACCGAATACCGATGATAAACCTGTTATCAACTAAAGTCTCATTCCAATGCTTTCATATACTGGCAATGATAAATGAAACACGTAGAAAGTCATAACCATTCCTCAAATCACTCATTCGTGAAGCCACTTCTCTTTTGGCAAGGACCATAGCAAATTCCTCACCCGAACATCGATATTATCCTTCCAACATGTTGAAACCGAATCCATTTGTATTTTTTCTAGATCTAAACAATCTCATCTAATCCCACACAACTACTCGGGTGACATGACACATCAGTACTATCTAAAGCCACAACTCGTGCGACCCGCGCACCAATAAGAAACAATCCAAATGTACTCCAAATCATGGAAAAACGACACGAATGAGAGAGTTGTACTGCAAGCTCACCAGTACCACCTCAACACAATGCTGAGAACCCGTCCCACATCATCAAAACAGAACACACGAGTCTAACCTGAAGGATCATACCTCCACATAACTTCGATGCAGTGCGGGACCCTATCCAAACACTGGTCCACATGAAACACCTCAAGTCACTACGCTCAAAATCAACAACCACGCATAATTTGATGTCTAGAACCAAAGAAAATCATCATAACTACGATGAAGCAATTGACATAACGGTACACCAACCCGAAAGGACATAAGCGATACGCAATCCGCCGAGCAATACCCAATACTCTTCTCGCTCGAATTCCACTATGAAACCCCGATAGAACCGCACCACATGTGCCTATAACCAATAAATTCCAATACCTCGCAACACATAAAGATAACTTATAGATCTCCCCAGATCACTAATAAGCTCAATAACAATTGGATCAACACATCCTCAACAATACAACTCGGAGTCAACAAAGCCGTCTTGATGCAGAACACACACCAATATAGGTCTAATAATGAACCCCTAATCAAGGAGTTCCTGAAGTTGCTCTTTCAACTCTTCTAACTCCGCCGGTGCCATACAATATGGTGCCTAGCACCAAATCAATACCGAAATCAATAGCAGGAGTCTCTGCATTGACATCCATCACGAAGGTCAAATAGGAAAGACAACCCTTCCCAGCCATCCGCTGGGTCTTCAAAAATGACATCACCCTACTAGGAACATAATCCATCGAACCTCGCCACTCAATCTGTGGCATTCCCGACATGGCCAACATTGCCGCCCTAGCGCAATAGTCCAAAATAACACGACACAGAGACAACCAGTATGTACCCAATATTACAACAAAATCTAACATACTAAGTCTCAAAAGATCCACTCGGGTTTCCAAACTCCGATAGTCACTATATAGTGCCGATACACACGACCCACAACCACAACATAACATGTATATGAGAACTCCCAGTCTCCAAATCCATACAGCACGCGAATCACCATATCTGATACCAACTCCACCATCCAAATACACAACACCTCTAGCACCCAATCATCTCATGAGAAGTACCCCTATAATTCTTCTATGCCACCAAGCAAACTCGAATATCAACAGTCGATCCGTCAAGAGAGTGCCACAATACTACTGAAGTACCATCATCTCAATCACATTGCCTTCTTCTGAAATGTATACTCTCATCAAGCCACAACACTTAGTAATACCATTTCCTTAATCATCTGAAGCTGCCCAAAAATTGGTGACCTTCCTCCCCAAACTGAATTGTGACCTTACACATACCAATCTCGATCTTACACCATACACCGCATACACTATACCCTCCTAAGACAATCATGAGAACTTCATATCCCTTCCGAGCCACAAACATCTAAATACTCAACTAGCTAAGAACTTCCCATTGATCCCATCTAGAATAAAATCACTACACATCCCATGCTCCCGATGCCAGTAGAAAATATACACCTCAATCCGTGGTAGAAGTCATCAAGAACTCTCCGAGTTCCCTTTGCACAAACCAAACCTGTTAGGACTGAATCCTTCTAACTCAACCAAGCTACGCAAGCCATCAAAACCTAAGACCATTGCGATGAAACACATGTAGAAACTCATTATTTCATAAACACCCAAAGAACTAATTGTATCCCTTACCATGTCGATCCAACCTACTACCAAGTTGGTCCATTTATCCAAGATCCTTCTGAATTACCTTCAAAATAATACTTCTCTTGTCCATGATATCGCAATCCTCAACCCATACTTACTATACAAGACCCAAGCATAAAACCGTACCGTCTAAGGCTCATAAGCCGCTGAGTACTCTCCTTAATATTCCCAAGAGCACCACATTCGAAATACTTACCCTGAAGAGACTTCCTGCGAATCTGAAGCCATTACCTTCCTAATACTGATGTATATAGAATTCCTTAATTGATATCAAAATACCACAAGTCTTGACATCCTCCAAATGCAAACCTCAGTTTCTAGCCAAAAGTACAACTTGAAAATCTCCAATTATTACATGTAAAATCTTGAACACATTATAACAATTATCTAGAGTCATCCGCTCTACTCAAACTGTAATTAGCCTGATCAAATGAACCGAACAACCTATGCCTCATTAGCACTCTGACACCGCAGAATGTAACCTTACCTTAATGCGACCAAGCAACTTCTTTTCCTATGCACCGCACATCCTTTACCAATAAAAACTCAAGCCATTTTGTGATTCTCATACACCTATGAAGTATAACATAACCTTTGCCCATATTTTCTCTTACTCGAGCCATCCTCGGTCTCAATCTTCGTAAGACATAATTGATTCACCAGTACGCCTCCAACTGGAACCAACATAGCACATAACAATGCAATCAATTAGTCAATAGCAGACTCCCCCACATGGTGCAAAGCCATTGACCAAAACACACAATAACTCATAATGCATATACTCTATTACTATCATAATACCATTGTGAGATTAAATGCAATCCTTCATAAGCTCGTGAAACACAGACCATCTACTACTTTAAATCTTCTGCAATCTCACATACACTATCGTAACAGTTAAACCCACTCTCTTAAATGACCCAAATTTTAATTTCAACACATTTATTTCACTTGTAAATGAGATCTTCTAACAGAAAACATAAGGATCAACAACCTGAGAACACTCCGCAGGAGATAATCCACCTGTTTTGCCTCCAACTAACATTTATGTATACCTTCTATCGTCATAAACATTACGTAGTCACTTTATCTTCCTGAGTCTTAACTCATACCACAACATGAAATTTACTTAACTCCAAAATAGGAAACATGAAAAGATTCTTCACACACCCATAACTCAGGGCTATACCACAAATCAAGATGAACATCAAGTACCTAATAGTTAGGGGTGTTCATGGCTTGGTTTAGATCGGTTTTCCCTAAAAATAAACCAAACAAAGTAAGTTGGTTTTTTCAAATATTAGAACCAAACAAAACCAATTAAGTTGGTTTTTTCTCGATTCGATTTTATGTCGGTTTTTCGGTTTTTTGATTATTTGTCAGTTTTTTGTTAAATATAAGACATACACTACCAAACACACATTTCAACGACCACATTTTCAATATAACACTATCAAATCAATTGCCCTTTGAGAAATCTATGATTTACCAAGATATATTGATGATAATTGAATCATATAGTGATTAATAATTTAAGGACTCAATTAAAAATATATTATTTTTAACATGAAATAGATTCTTACACTTAACAAAAGAAAACTACCAATTAAACTAGAATGTAAAGGTAAAGAATTGTACTAAAAGTGCAAACGATTAATATTTACTATAAATTTTTTAAAACTTTGTATAAAAGTATACATATATATAGGTGTAATAATAAATTTAAAATAGCTACTCCTATATTCGGTTTTTTTAATTAAAACCAAAACCAAACCAAATTTGATCGGTTTTTAAATTTTAAAACCAAAACGAAACCAGACCAAAAAGTATCGATTTTTTTGGTCTGTTTGGTTTTGTTTTCGGTTTGGTTCGGGTTTTCAAATTTTTATGAACACTCCTACTAATAGTTCTACCATCCTCCAACAGACCTTTCTCGTCGTTTCCAAATCATATGAATACACCTCACAGTCATAACATACTCATCACGTAGCTATACAATCATTACTCCCCTTAATAGAGACACAACAGAACATATAGATCCAGAAGCACGCGCTCGCGCAATCAACAGCTCAGGGCTCAAGCTATAGGCAAAATCTGGCCCCAAGTCTTCCAGACTAGCCCAACATCAACACACAGAGATCACATCTCGCCCCTCGATCAAGGAATCACAAGACATTGATGCACATATGATACCGAGCACTCATGCGCGCATACGAACACATGGAAGGAATTCAAAGAGTTACATTTCAAGCTGAATCAAGGACGCACGATACAAATTCAAGAATGTGAAGTTTTTCCTAAAGGTTCTGCAGCCTCTCGAGAATAAATACAAACATCTCTGTACCGATCCGCGAGACTCTACTAAACCTGCTCATGACTCGTGAGACCTATGTAACCTAGGCTCTGATACAAATTTGTCATGACCCTAAACCCGAACTCAGTCGTGATGGCGCCTATCGTGAAGACAAGGCCAGCTGACACGTTCCTATTTCAATTTTAAGCAATTAAATAATAAGTATTAAGTCTTAAACATGATAAATTCCAAAATAAGTAGTGAATAGTACAATTTGCGGAAAACAAACCCAACACAGCCTGGTACCGGGGTGTCACCAGTCATGAGAATCTATCAATTTAATACAAGTATGAAGAGTCTACAAAGCTACTACAAATTCACTAATAAGGGAAAGGAAATGAGATAAAGGAGGAGAAGCACGGGGCTGCGAACGTCGAGCAGCTACATCGTGGGCTCCGAAATCTGTCGGGAGCTCTCAACCCTCGCAAGCAGGAACACAACGCCTGAATCTGCACATGGGGTGCACGGAGTAAATTGAGTACTCCAACTCAGTGAGTAATAATCGTAAATAAAGGATGAGAAGTAAGAAATCACGCAAGGCAGAAAATATGCTATAAGGAAGCAGTAAGGCCAGTAAAAACGGTGAAGCAGTAAAGATGTGTAAAATCACTAAGTTCAGTTTAAACTTCATAAAATGCCTTTATAACAATTAAGCAAGCAAATGACAGGCAAATAGGAAAGATAAACACATAAAGGATCGCCCCTCGGGCACAATGTAAACAAATCCGCCTCTCGGGCAATATTTTAGAAATAAAACCAGTCCCTCGGGCTATATCTCACATCACAATGGGTACCCGCACTCACTAGGGGTGTGCAGACTCTTGGAGGGGCCCCTTATGACCCAAGCGCAATATTAAGCCATCTCGTGGCATCATCACTAGGCTCTCGACCTTATATCAGCAAGCCATCTGGCATAAAAATCTTAGGCACTCGGCCTCATAATCATAATCAGTGTATCACTGCTGCGGCATGTAGCCCGACCCAAAAGTATCCTCACAACACAAGCCCTCAACCTTACTCAATCAAAAATCTCATAAGCCACTCGAGCAACAGTAAAAAGTGATGCTCAGCCCAAAATATTATTTGAAATGTCATTTAATATGTTAAAATAGAGTAAACATGGCTAAGTTATGAAAATAGTAGAATATATCATGACTGAGTACAAGTTTAAAGCCAAAACAGTGAGGAAATATTAGTAAAAATCCCACAAGGGTTCAAATAGTTGGCACTAGGCTCAAATATGGCATTCAGTCCAAAACATGATGATAACAAACAGTTTTCAATTGAATACACGGTAAGACAATCATTTAGAATGGACTAAGTCACAATCCCCAACAGTGCACAGCCCCACACTCGTCATCTAGCGTGTGCATCACCTCAATATAGCACAACGATGTGCAATGCGGGGTTTCATACCCTCAGGACAACATTTACAATCATTATTCACCTCGATCCGGTCCAAACTCTAGCTCACGATGCCTTTGTCCTCATGAATCGACCTTTGAATGCTCCAGATCTAACCACAATCAGTACATAACCATTAAAATATGCTAAGGGAACAAAGCCCACTCGAAAATATCCAATTTACATAAAAAATCCAGAAATTTCTCAAACCCAGCCAGGCCCACATCTCGGAATCCAATAAAAATCACATCAATAGAATCCTCATCCTCTCACGAGTCTATACATATCAAGAACATCAAAATTGGACCTCAAATGGCCCCTCAAATCCCCTCACAAAAATCTTTTAATCTCAAGCCCTAATCCCTCAATTTTCCTCACCCAACTGATTCTCCTCGATTTTCCCTTGGATTCACTGCCCTAACTCGTTTCCTGTCTTCAAAAGTGGAGAACAGAGCTAAAATTCGCGAAGTAAACATTATATACTTTATGACCAAGGTTTTTCGCACCTGCGGTCCATTTCCTGCTTCTGCGGTATCGCTTCTACTACCAAATCCACCGCATCTGAGATTTTTACTAAATTGCCAATTTCCGCATCTGCGGTTAAAAACTCGCACCTGCGCTACCGCAGATGCGCCCACTTCACCGCTTCTATGGTTCCTGAAAAACATCCTTTTGGGCGTATCTGTGGCTGCCTTCCGCTCCTGCGATCATCGCACCTGCGGCCTCCCAACTGCAGGTGCGGTTATGACAGAAACCAAATGCATCAGCTGCAAAAACTCAATTCCAATTCTTCCGCCACCCATCCGGAATCACCCTAAGGCCCACGGGACCTCAACCAAAAGTACAAACACATCATATACCACTACTCAAACTTGTACCAATCTTCAAAACATCTCAAACAACATTGAATCAACCAAATCACATCGAAATCAAGCCTAAGTTTCCAAAAATCTTCCGAATTATGCTTTTGATCAAAGAGCCTACCAAACCACGTTCGAATGACCTGAAATTTTGCACACACATCCCAAATGACACGATGGACATACTACAACTCCCGAAATTCAATTCCAACCACTATACCGAAATCTCACCTATCAACCAGAAATCGTCAAAATTTCAATTTTGCCAATTCAAGCCTAAACCTTCCATGGAACTCCAAAACACATTCCGCTCACACTCCTAAGTCCCAAATCACCTAGCGGAGCTAACCAAATCATAAAAATTCCAATCCGAGATCATATACTAACAAATCAAACCTTTCAAATTTTAAGATTCAAACTGAGAACTGTTTCTTCAAAATTCATTTCGGTTACCTGTTGATACCCAATTTTTCTCTATGTATTTCTATACAAAATACTTTAAAAATAGCATGTACATGCATATATAAGCATGCCCCAAGAGTTTTGGTATTTTTCCTAATTCTTAAATATTTTTAAAATTAATTTATTGTCTATTTTAGCAGTACAAAATCCATAATTATTTCCAAAATCATCAATTTTGGTGAATAATTTATTTTATTCTCATATATATACCAAAATATAATTAAGTTAATTTTTGCATATTTTACAAATTTATTTGGCATTTTTAAAGCTAAATTGTATGTAATTGCAATTATAGCCTATTTTATGATTTACAACATTTTATAATTATAAAATTACTTCCAGTGTTTTTAATTGAATATTTGTATATTATTTATTAATTTAGTACCTCAATTGGATTCAAAAAAAACCTTTTACTATTTTTTATAAAATAAAATGGGAAAATGGCTATTTAAAATTTAGCCCCAATTACATTTTAATTACAGCCCAATTTGCATCCCAATTCAACCCAATCCCATCCCCCAAATCAATTTCAACCCAATTACTTGATCCAATTGCCCAAACCCGCCCGTTTCTTTTTTTAAAAAAATCTGAGTCGTTGATCATTTTTGATCAACGGCCCAGATCTCTTCTTTCCTTTTTAATTCCAAACGACCCCTACACCCTACCCCATTCTTTCAGAAGCGCCGCCTCTAACTCCTCTCTTCTCTCAAACACTCTCGAGCTCTCTCGAAACCCTAATCGCTCTCTGCCACCTCCAACCCCAAATCCACCGGAATCCATGGCTGTTCTGACCATGGACAACCTATACTCACCCCCTACTACTCTCACGTGCTTGATACCTGAAGTTTCAAGGCCAGACTTCAAGGGACTTTGCCCAGACCTTGGTCGATTTGAGGTTTTCAGCCATCTCCGGCCTTGCTCCGACGTGTTTTAGCCTCTTGAGCCTGATTCCGACCTTATCGACTCCAGGTCTGATCTTGTTTCTTCCAAGCCTTTCTCATTTCTAGGGTTCTCAGAAACCCTAGCCTATTCGAGGTTCTTTTTCAATTATTTGTTTAGATCTGTGCTTGATCTGTGCCATATTTGATGTTTTATGCATTTTCCCCAAATTTCCTTTTCCAAATCTTTTGATTTCAAACTAGGGTTTCTGATTCTGTTTGTAATGTTTTGTTCGATTCATCTGCTTAACATCCCTAAGTTTGACTTGTGTTGAAAACCTAATTTTTGGAGATTTGTTTGAGTTTCTGCGTCTATCTGTTTGATTTACTTTGTTTACACCAGATTAGTATTGAAAACCCTAATTTTTTTGGGGTTTTATTTGAGATTCTGAGACTGTTTATTTGGTTCACTTGCTTATCGCCTCTAAACTCTACTGATTTTGAAAACCCTAGTTCTTTGGGGTCTGTTCGAGTTCTTGAGTTTGTTTGTGCAACTCGTCTGTTTGAAATTGCTCCGTCTGATTCCTTTTACTTCATCGTCTCGTTTTCTTTATGTGATTCCTTTGTTCTGAGTTCTTGCTATTTGTCAAACTCGACTATTTTTTTAGAAAGGGTTTCACCTAACTTTTGCATGCTTCTGATCTTTTCTCTATTACTAAGCCAATGAAATTTGACCTACGTGACTATCACGCTGTTACTGTATGCTGTTTCTTCTTGCCATAGCTTGGCGTCACATGTCTAATACTTGTGCACTTCATTTATATACTGAGTGCCTTCTGTGATTTATTTTCAAACTCGTGATTGATTTTCAAATTTTTCCTTATGAAATTCTGATTTTTTACTCGCCCGTTAAGGGTTAATTGATTCTCTCTCTTTGTTTGGCCTTACCAGATCCTTTCCAAAAATAAGTACACTTTTGTATTTAGATTTAATTCCTTACTATATGGTTTTACTGCTCCTTTTATGGCAACAATCATTCTTCTTACAAATTGATCTTCTTTCCTTATGTTAATCCAGTTAGTGTCCGTTGAGCAGTAATCCCTTAATTAAAGGGAAAAACCTGTGTTAATTGATTTTGGCTATGATTATTTCCATGTTTGTGTTGAAACCTTATTCGTTACCTTGTTTTCTACTCGTTTTCAAAGCTATAAATACATGTACCTTTTCACTTTCAAGAACAAGTTCTAATAGAACAAGTCACTACTTCTCTCAAATACACTTAGAATTTCTTAAACATTCGAGTTCTCTGAACTCACAAGCTTAAAGCTTTCTTCTCTGATTGTGATTTGGTTGAAAGAAATCCTGCTTTTCTCTTTACTTACTTTTTCTACAACTAGTATGTCTCTCTTTGTTTAAATTCTGCCTCTCCACTACATGTTTATTCTTCAGCCTTTCCTCTGTTTGTCTTACTGTTTCGATGTTGTAATTTCTGCAAGTTTACTTACTTTTTTTTCTCTGTGCTTACATGAACTCCCCCTCCCCCTGCACTTTCACCTACTCTTAGATTTTAAGTTCTGCCCCTCTCTTTTGAGCCTTGCTTTGGGACCTTGAGTTCCCTCTAAACTTGGACATCTGAGAGCTGGCATTTCCACACTGCACTATAATCTAATTCCGCAATATATTTGGGGTGTAAGCACTGCCCTGAGTCCCTTTGAGGCTCTTGGGAACTTTTACACATCCCAAATCAGAGAAAGGCTTTGGAATTTGATCTTTGGAGTTGGTTTACTTCATGTTTCGGATAGAAGTCTGAATCAGGCTCTCCTTGGTTGCGATTTTTAGCTTTCAGATGTAACTTTATTTTACTTTTCTTTATTCATTTTGGGCTGTAATAATTTGTAATAACTTATGAGGTTTTAGTGAAAAAGGGGAGGGTCACTCATGTATGCATAAGGGTAGATATCATGCTCATTAGGTCCTTATTTCTGCAAATCAAGGCAAGTTCTGCATTTCGGAAATCTTGTTTAAGGTTCTGCACTTCTACATTTTCCTGTAGAAATCTTATATATAAACTTCTGCACTTTGCATTCTAGAAATCCTGTCTATAGGTCTCTGCATTTCATACATAGATATCATGTCTATATCTTCTGCATATCATATAGAGACCATGCTTATAGGTTTTCTACATTTCTGCCTATCATATAGAGGACATATCTATAGAGCTTCCTAAATTCTGCATATGCATCTATCATTAGGCAATCATGCATATAGGTTTAAATAACAATTAGTATTTTAGATACCATGTCTATAGGACTTCTACACTTCTATAAACGTTTAAAATCAATAACGCCTAGAAAGCATGCCTATAGGAGCTATCAACTAAATCAGAATCGTTCAACTCGCTTATAAGTCTAAAATCGGTAAATAGCAATGCTGAACATCTGCAGAACTCGTGTTCTTGCAATTAATATGTCTCCCTCTCTAAAGTTAGTATATTTCTCTCCTTCATTGTTAGATATCATGCCTATAGGTTTCACCTAGGCAAGCTTTAGGGTAAAACCATAATTGCATCAGTCTTTGATAATTCCAACTAGCAGGCAGGTCTGATTCGGATTTCTTATCTGAAATATGTAATAAATCAGTCTACCTCGGGCATTTTTTTCTAAGTTTAATTCAGAGCTAATCAGTACATGCAAGACATGCTAAACAATCTGTCTTTAAGTGAGGAGGTTTGTTTGAGCCTTTAACTGCTATTTGTTTTCCCCTAACTGCTTATGTGTTTTTTTGTTTGTCGCCTTAGACTTTTACCCTTTTTAACTCTGAAAAGCCCCAACTCCCTCCCCTTTAGGATTAGTAGTCTCAATGCCTCCGGGACTGATAGGATTGGGGTGGGTAATAGCATGCAATAAGTAACGATATCATTCCGCGCTTTAATACATTAACGAGGTGGGAAGGGTAGAATATGGATATGATGACCGGTGCGCTAATATCACGTGCGACCCCTCTTCTGAGGAGTGATTGTTGGATATTGCATTGAAGTGATCCATATTAATCATAAACCTAGGACCCCCCTTCCCTTTATTTGCTTTCATCTCTTCTTGTAAAACTATTCAAATCCTTTTTCATAAATTTCTGCCCTCTCTACTTGCCTTCAAAAGTTTTCAACCTAATTGCAATGTTATATGCGCGTCCTTATTTGAGCCTTGATTGTTTACTTGTAAAGTCACAATTGTAACATGGTCGGGACCACACTAGTGGATCTTGAGGGATGCCTAACACCTTCCCCTCGAGATAATTTCTAGCCCTTACCCGAACTCTGGTTTTCCAACTCAAACCTTTCTTAAAAGTATCCTAATGCACTATAATCATTAGGTGGCGACTCTTCAACTTCTAAGACCCAATTCTTGAAAGGGAATAGAGTTGTCCTCCCAATGTCGTATACCTGATTTCGACCCACGTATAGACAAAGGGGGCATCGACATTACCCTGAAAACCAAAACCGACAATTTACATAAGTCATAATACATCACACGGGGCAAGTCATGCCCAAGAAATGGCGAGTTAAGTGCAAAAGCTCAAAACGACCAGTCAGGTCTACATCATCCCCCACTTAAACATATGTTCATCCTCGAACGTGCCCAGAGTTGTTCCGAAAACCATCAAATCGCTGTGTAACCTTACCATGCACATACCCGGGGGTGATACAATGTCACCCTATCTCATATAGGTTCGATAACACAATGTAACATAAATTTAACAATCCAATCTGTATGCAATGGATCCGGGAACCCAATTTCCCTATCATTAGGCCATCTCGCGGTCATGCTCCTCGAGTATCGAAGCCGAGGTCGAGACTCACCCTCGAGGGTCTTCAGGTACCGGCCCCATAGGGCATTGCATTCTAACGGCTATAGTATGCGAGGAGGGAATTCCAAGGCACACGCCTTAATCTAACAAAGCTGACCTATCTGGGGCCTATTTGAAGATGTCACGTCCAACCGTACCGTCTCCATGCCTTACAGTTAATGAATTTTGTACTATAACAGAATTTCCCTCCTATATAAAGGGGATCCCCAACACTTTGTAACTCTCGGCTGCTGTAATTCCAAACATTCTACACAAGATCAATAATATCTCTCTATCTTTTCTCTCTAATTTACTCGCTCGAGGCTACTCTTTCCATTTATTGCTTTCATACTCGTTCTTCATTTATTGCTTGATATTGGCCATAAAAGGGCCTTCGTTAATTATATCTCAACTGTTATCCCCTTCCCGGTTACCACCGATAGCTCGAGCTCGAGCCGGGTATCGACCTCGAGGTCTTTTATCGTTCAGTCCGAAGTCCAGGTAGCAAGCCCTTCGGTTTGATTACTGCCCCGTTTTAACTTGTATTTCGTCATTAAACTTCATACGCCTAACATCAACTGCTCTAACAACTAGCATAAAAGTAGATCACGTATTTTTAGAGTCCTTTTACAAATTTAATTGTTATTACCATTTTAATGGTAAATAGTTTGGTGCCCACCGTGGGGCAAAAAATAATAGTGATTATTTTCTTGCTAGTTTCGTTACACAACGCAAGTTATCTTTCACGCTTTTGCTTGCCCAATGTCTTTGATTTCAAGATAGAGCGGATAGCTCGGTGAGCAAAATGGGAAACCAGAACCTTGAAAACAACCGAGAAAAGGACACGACTTCTCCAGAGTCCAGATGTCGGTACACCACTAAACTCAACCCGAGTGGAAGGGAAGGTTCTCCGACACGACGTCGACATGATTATTGGGGGAACCAACGCTCCTCAAGGTCCCATGTTCAAATGAATGAGAACGTCCACTATGAAAGAAGGACCGACCCAAAACTGCATGCTCGAAGACACCCTCATATTCAGCGAGGAGGACCTCGAGGCCATGATAGAACCGCACAATGACGCGCTGTAATCTCGTTTCTCTTAAACAATACCAAGATAAACCACGTGCTCGTGGATCCATGTAGATCTGCCCACATAATTAGATTAGAGGTGGTAGAACTGCTGGGGATACTCAATTAAGTCATTCCCGTGCAACGTGACTAGTGAAGTAACGAAAGGAGAGATCACCCTCCCGGTCGACACGTCCGGTGCGATTCAGAACACTGAGTTCCAGGTCATCGATAGTTACATGAGGTACAATGCATTACTCGATAGGCCTTGGATACACAGCATGAAGGCAGTACCCTCAACCTTGCATCAGGTGATAAGGTTTCCTACTAGGGATGGCATCACAACCATAAATGGAGAACAACAGGCATATAAAGAAATGTTCGCGGTCCACCCTCGAGAAAGTCTGCCTCGTTCGCAAAGTCTGCCTATCTCGCCAAAAATGAATGAAGCATAAACCTCGGGACCTCCCTCGAGAATGGTCGGCGACCTCTCAAGTACATCCCGCCTTTGACTAGTGCTCCTACTTGAGAAGGCTCTTCACGCGGGACGTCTTGCACTTCGTAAGATGGTGGGATCTCTCCCCGAGGAGAATCAAGAACAACCAAAGGGTTAACAAGATCAACCAAAATATCCATCCCTTGTTCACCCTGCACCCCGGATCCAGGCCCCTCCGAACCGACCACCAAGGGCATCCCAACTCGGGATGAATTCCGGCCACCTGCCAACTCGGGGGTAGTGCTCGATACTCCATCCATTGCCTCACCACCATAAAGCTGGGACATAGCAGCATTAGAATTCGGTCCGGTAGCATCCATACCCATGGCCCGAGGGTCGGCCGAGTCTATACGCTCTTTGGGGACCGCTGAGAAGCTGCTTTCTCCCTCACCTTCAGCTCAAGGGTTTCCTTTCATCTCGGAGGTTAGAATTGCTGGGTCAACCTTGGAATGTTCCGCCTTAACTATGCCCAACTGGTAGACTCTCCTACCTTTTCTTCTTCTCGCCAAGCACCAGGGCGTCCCCTCCAACAGGCGGTGCCTCCTTCGTCAAAGGGATTTCCCCAGACATACATAAATGTAGAAGTTTAATGCAAAGGATGACGAACGCTACTAACAACGATCTATGTCAAAGTATATGGATGCAACAAGGCTCATGGCTCACCATGGTCTTTGGCTTCCCACCGAGCTTGGGATAAATCTCGCCACACTCGTTCGGTATATGGGTAAATCGAGCATAAAAGGCCGACCCAACCTCTAGATCCGACACCACACTAGGGTAGATCGCTATGGTTGAAAAGGAAAGAAAAGCAGAGTTAGATGCTTGAAGAAATATCGCCAAAAAGAAGCAAGGACAACACATTTGCTTACGCCCATCATTCACTTCTCAGGGAACAACATCTTTTCCACTAGAATCAGGTTAGACGTCCTCACTGGGACGAATCGGCTTACCCATCCCTCGTCCCCGAGCTCTTTCGTGTAGGCAAAAGGGATCTCAGGGCTCGGCAGCGAAACTTGATTAAGCCCCCACGGAGAAGATGAGGACTATACATCCGGATCAGATGGTTGAGGGTGAAGGGCATCCCCTCTATCATGTTCGAATAATGCCTGATCATATAAACCATGCGCCAGAACGAAGGATGAATATGGCCATGAGTCACTTGATAACTCCGGCAGAAGTCGAGAATCACGGGGTCGATCGGGGGCGACGATGGCCCCACTGGCCCCAAGGTAAATGGGTAGTTGTATACACATAGAAAGCCAGCTTTATGGGCCGTAATATCTTCCTCCTGAGCAGGAATCTCCATAAGCACGGTATCCCCCTAGCAACAGTCAGCCCTCACTCTCTCGACGTCCGTTATCGAGCTGAGATACCAAGTTATAGGCTCGCGGCGCCCTGGCTTTGAGGAAGGTCTCTCGACCATGAAATTGGAGGTCATCGCAAAGGATCCTGGGACATATTTCTCAGCACAAGGGGGAGCTTCCACTTCGCCTTGAGAGAAAAATGAAGAGGATGAACCCGCGACCTCCTGGGAAGCAGAAGTTGAAATATTTGCCATCCTTGGAAGATTCTGAAGGAAGAAAAAGAATTGTATTCCTGAAAAAGAACAAGAACGAAGGAAGAACAAAACTTATTAGGGGTTTTTGGCACGAGCTGGGGTATAAAAAGAAAGGGGGAGTATTTATAAAAGCATCGTGTGTACATTGAAGGAAGCCAAAAGGCAGCCAACCGCCGCAGTCAATGCGAAAACCTATAGGAAAAATGCGCATGTTGCATCTTGTCACCTCAGGATTATTATTATATAATAATAACTCTTGTACAAATAGATATTGGGGATATTAGTAAAAGGGAGGGATTTTTAAATATATTTTGTGGGAATCGGATAGAAACCATGCTCATAGGACCGTTAGGATTGTCTACATGCATTAGAAACCATGCTCATAGGACTGTTGTGATGAGTTAGAAGCCATGCTTACAAGATTGTTATGTGCATTAGAAAACATGTTTATAGGACCATTACACTATTTGTTCTAAATATCCATTCTAAAAAGATTTCTGCATTCTCATATTTGCATTAAAAATCTAGTTCTTAGGTCATCTATTAATCGTGCCTTAATAATCATGTTCACAAACTTTCCTATGTGCATTAGAGATCACGTTCCTAAGATTTTTACTGCACTTGCATATAAACCATGCTTATAGTTTAAAAGAATAAAATTCATTTTTGTCACCCAATCTACGAGGAATAAGCATGAAAACAATCTCAACACTTAGACATCATGCTCGTATAGATAAAAATGTAAAATTTGTTCTGTAAACGCCTGTGATCATTCTTCATCATTAGACAGCATATAGGTCCAATAAATAAAACTTGTCTGCCAATTATTGATTCAGAATTATGGTCTTTACTAATATATAGATGACATGTTACTGTTGGTCCACACCTAGGTAAGCCTATAGGTAATCATGGTCCAATAAACTGTGAAACTATGCTTTGCACTCTTGTGCCTACCCAGATTCAACAGGGTTTTTTTTCAAATCAGTAGGCAAACAGATTAGGGGAACTTACAAAGTCATGCCTTTTTGTCTAAAAAATGCTGGAGCCACATACCAAAGGTTGGTAACTAAAATATTTCAAGAACATCTGGGAAAGACTATGGAAGTATACATTGATGATATGCTAGTCAAATCAGCACAAGTAGGAGATCATTTATAGCATTTGTTGGATACTTTTCAGATTCCCCGCAAGTACTATATGAAGCTAAATCTAGAAAAATATGCTTTTGGCGTATCTTCAAGTAAGTTTTTACATTTTCTTGTTTCTAATAGGGGAATTGAAGTAAAGCTGACACAAATAAAAGCTATCAAGAAAATACCTAATGTACTCACAAGCAAAAAGGAAGTGTATAGATTAATAGAAAGAATAGTAGCACTAGGGAGATTTATTTCAATTTCATCAGAAAAAAGTTTTAAATTCTTTTTAGTATTGAAAATGCAGAATTAATTTGAATGGACTGATAAATTCCAACAAGTCCTCAAGGATTTAAACTCATATCTGTCAAATCCACCTTTGCTAGCCAAACCGAAGGATAGGGAAAGGCTGCATATATACCTTGCTGTGTCAGAAGTGGCGTTAGGTGCGGTACTTGTATGGTAGGATAAAGTTAAACAATCTCTATTATATTATGTTAGTAATTCTTTGTTGGATGCTGAGATACGATACCCTCATCTTGAAAATCTTGCTTTAGCAATAATTATGTCATCTAGAAAATTGAGGCCTTATTTTTAATGTCATTCTATCTATATAATAACTGCTTCCCCCTTGAGGAATATATTACATAAGCAAGAATTATCTGGTTGGTTATCTAAGTGGGCAATAGAACTTAGTGAATATGATATCATATACCAGCCTAGAACTGCAATAAAATCGCATGTTTTAGCATATTTTAGCACGAATTTAATTCCTGAAGCAGAAAAAGAATTACAGGTATTTATCGGAACTAATCTGGGGACTTGGACTTTATTTACTGACGAATCCTCGATTGTAAAAGGAGTGGGCGTAGGCATTGTCCTAATTCCACCATCCGGGGAAATCATAAGACAAGCAACAAAATATTATCCTATCACAAATAATGAAGAAGAGTACGAAGTTGTGATTGCAGGTCTGGAATTAACATGGGAACTTGGCTTAAAATTGATTGTATTCAAAACTGTTTTTTGATACCTAATTTTTTCCTCATATATTTTAAATACATTCAAAATATGGTAAATGCATTTACAAACATGCTCAAGTGTCTTACAATTTTTTAAGGCCCTAAATCCATTTATTTCTGCATTTTTAATTACATAAATATTCAAAACTATTCTTCATATTATTTTTATGATGATTAAATCATCTAAATACATTATTTAGGTTCATATGAGTGTTCAATTTTTTAATTGCATTTTTATAATTATATTTGCATGTTCAAGACTATAATTGCATATTTTGCAAATATAGCACCTACATAGGCATAACTACACTATCTATACGTAAATTAACTTTTTATATTTTTATAATATCGAATAATTATTTTAAATCACCTTCATGCTGGAAAGCCATTTTTTTACTATTTTATTAGCTATATTTAAAATTATATTAATTAGTAAAATGAGTATTTAACAAATAGCCCTTTTATTTTTTGGACCTAGCCTATTAAACCAGCCCAATTTCAATTCCCCAGTCCAATTTATTATGGCCAAGCCCAATTTAAAATAACCCCAACCCAATTAAATCTAACCCGATCCAGAACCCCTTCTAATCCTGGTCGTTGATCTCAAAGATCAATGACCCTTGTTCTTTCTTGCCATAATAATCTCAAACGACCCCCTCCTAACCTAGCCCATTTTCTCACTACACTCTGCCGCCTTCGTTCCCTCATTTTTTCCTGATCTCTATCACCTCAACCTAACCCTAATCGCCATCACCGGCGAAGACTTCCTTTCCATGGAGTTTCTGTGTGTTCTTCGATCTCATTTACCTCAAAACATAGATATTCTTTTTTGTAACACTGAGTTCTTCAATTTGTTTTGTTATTGCGATTATTTCTTTGAACCAGTTATATCGACTGATTCTATTTTAAATTTTGAATAATTTTTCTTGTTAAAATCAGTATTTTTTGGGATTTTTGCTTACTTTCCTTATTTATGACCTTTAACTGGTATTACTTGCCTTATTCCGACTAATTAGTTAATTTATGGTCAATAACTTATTTGTTTACCTTATTTGAGTCCCAATCAGGGCTGGTAATTGTGCTATTATGACCTTCCCATATTTGTTTATGCAAATTAGTTGGGTTTAGCCCCAATTAACTGATTGATTATGCTTACTTGCATTATTTATGAATTCCAAAATATTCTTGCCTTATTTTTCTACTTTACTAAGTGTTGTATATAACCTCCCATTCTGATGCTTCTACACAAGAGCAACAGTTCAGAAACACAAAGACACACAAACTTTTACACTACACATAACTACTTTTCTATTTAAAGGAATCATGGTGTGAGCATTCCCCGGGGTCGCTAAGGCCCTTGGGGACTTTGACGCACTAGGATACCCTTATTGGACATCATGAGACTATGACATCTGGGACTGTTTGAAAGCCTGGTATTTTCAGGTTCACTTTGGGCCTATTTTAGGCTACCTATAGTATAACTTTTATTCATTATGTAATTTATTTATGGTCTGTAATAATAACTCTTGTATAAACAGATATTGGGGATATTAGTAAAAGGGAGGGATTTTTGAGTCACGAGTCGGGGTTAACGAGGGACTAAAAGTTTGGATACAGACTCTCGATTCTAAAGGTTTCAAGTTGAGCAGAACGAAGACGGATTACCTGGAGTGTAAGTTCAACACTGAGCCTGGGGAAGTGGGTGTGGATGTGAGGCTTGAATCACAGGTTATCCCAAGTAGAGACAGCTTCAAGTACCTTGGTTCGGTTATCCAGAGGGGAGGGGAGATCGACGAGGATGTCACCCACCGTATTAGGGTAGGATGGATGAAGTGGAGGTTAGCATCTGGAGTTTTGTGTGACAAGAGAGTGCCAACGATACTCAAAGGTAAGTTCTATAAAGCGGTGGTTAGACCGACGATGATGTATGGGGCTGAGTGTTGGCCTGTTAAGAACTCACATATCCAAAAGATCGAAGTAGCAGAAATGAGGATGTTGAGGTGGATGTGATGGCACACTAGGATGGACAAGATTAAATGATGATATTCTTGAGAAGGTGCACGTGGCTCCCATTTATGACAAGATGCGAGAAGCGAGGCTCAGATGATTCGGACATGTATAGAGGAGAAGCCCAGATGCTCCAGTAAGGAGGTGTGAGCGACTGGTTGTGGAGGGCACGAGAAAAGGTAGAGAGCGGCCTAAGAAGTATTGGGGAGAAGTGATCAGGCAGGATATGGCGAGGCTTCAGATTTCTGAGGACATGACACTTGATAGGAATTTATGGAGGTCAAGTATTATGGTTGTAGGGTAGGAGGTAGCTGAGCCTTGTGTTACCTTGTACTATTGCGAGCCTAGTACGGTTGGGTTTTTTTTCTGAAATAGCTAGTGGCGTTGCCATGTTTTACTATTTTCTCTTTTCAGTGGAGGACCTATTTACTAGCCATCATTTTAGTTTTGCATTTTTCCTTCTGCATTTTATGTTCCTATTTTTCCTATGATCTCTGTGGTGAAACTAATATTATCACCTTTTTGTTTTTCTTATTATCTTGAGCCGAGGGTCTTCCGGAAATAGCCTCTCTACTCCTTTGGGGTAGGGGTAAGGTCTACGTACATACTACCCTCCCCAGACCCCACTTGTGGGATTTTACTGGGTTGTTGTTGTTGTTGTTTGTGGGAATAGGGTAGAAACCATGCTCATAGGACCGTTAGGATTGTCTATATGCATTAGAAACCATGCTCATAGGACTGTTGTGATGAGTTAGAAGCCATGCTTACAGGATTGTTAAGTGCATTAGAAAACATGTTTATAGGACCATTACACTATTTGTTCTAAATATTCATTCTAAAGAGATTTCCGCATTCTCATACTTGCATTGAAAATCTAGTTCTTAGGTCATTTATCAATTGTGCCTTAATAATCATGTTCACAAACTTTCCTATGTGCATTAGAGATCATGTTCCTAGGATTTTTACTGCACTTGCATAAAAACCATACCTATAGTTTAAATGCATAAAGATCATTTTTGTCACCCAGTCTACGAGGAATAAACATGAAAACACTCTCAACACTTAGACATCATGCTCGTAGAGATAAAATGTAAAATCAGTTCTGTAAACGCCTATGATCATTCTTCAGCACCTAGACAACATATATGTCCAAAAAATAAAACTTGTCTGCCAATTATTGATTCAGAATTATGATCTTTACTAATGTCTAGATGACATGTTACTGTTGGTCCACACCTAGGCAAGCCTATAGGTAATCATGGTCCAATAAACTGTGAAACTATGCTTTGCTCTCTTGTGATTACCCAGATTCAACATTTTTTTACAATCAGTAGGCAAACAGATTAGGTCTTTAACACTCTGCCTTAACTCAATGCTGCATATTCTTTGCTTGCCATGCTCACCTAGATATCCTGTTCTAAAGCCTTTATGAAATATCTGAGATTTGTTGTTTGGGACGTGCACTTACTTGCACTATTTGTGTAGGTAAAATGTGAGCCTTATAACTGTTCTATCTTTGGTCCAGTCCTACATGTTTTGTTTGTCGCCTAGAGTTTTCTACTTTTAATTACTGTGGGAGAGTCTAGATCCACCATAACTAGAAATCCTAAATATCTCCGGAACTATATAAGTAAAGGGGCGGGTAGTGCACTCATAGGACACATTTTAAGGTTGCTAGAACGCTTTAGGCTATGACCAAGGGGAGGGTAATTGGGTAGTAAATGATATGATAACATGTGCGCCAATGCCACGTGTAACCCCTCTAGTTGAGGAAGGCTTACTGGGTGTTGTACAGATGTGATCCTATAGGCTAACAAACCTAGGACCTCCCTCATCTTATTCACATATGTGTGCTTAGACTGCTTATCTGTCAAATTCCACTATCTTATATGTGTGCTTTGACTATCCATTTGTTAAATGACTAATTCACATAATTAAAATCAATCAGGACCTACCGTTGTGGACCGCGAGAGGTGCCTAACACCTTTCCCTCAAGGTTATTTCGAGCCTTTACCCAAGTCTCTGGTAATGCAAACCGGTCCTACTAGTTATTTGCCCTAGGTGCCCTAACGCACCTTAAATCCGTTAGGTGGTGCCTCTTCAAATTCAAATACCCAATTCCCAAAAGGAAATGAGTTGTTCCCTATGAATGTCGAAACCCAGACTCCGTCAGGAAAAAGGGGGCGCGACAGCATGGCGACTTTGTGGGGGATACATTAGGCTCTTACCATAACGAACTTGTTTTTGTGAATTAATCTTAAGCATGCTTTATCCTGTGCACCGTTCCCCTTATTTGGATTTAATTGCTTATTTTTCAAGCATTTATGATTTCCTTTATTTCTTGAAACTGACTTGTCTCTTTGTTTTCTTTTCGTAACTGTCTTTCAATTATTTAAGTATCGCATTTATCATTTTAACGTGCAAATACTTGACAACATAATGTTTATTGTTGCATAAATCATGCTCAACGTTATATTCCACTCGTGCGTTATCAATACTATAGCAACACTTGATGAGTGTTTGCGCTCTTCCTATATATCAACCTTTAAATTCGGAAAGGCATATTTACGGTAAAACTAGTCAATCAGCGATGCTTTCGACGGTTCTTGAGGGTCCCAGTCTAGACCTCAATAGCAACCCTACTCTGATCAATTGTGCATGCATCATGGTCAAACCTAGCCGGGTTAATATATTGTCCACATAATAACGCTTTAAGACAAGCCTTACCCCAAAGTCCATCGGGTTTTCCATAATCCCAATGGATGCAATCACGATTGTGTGCATTAATTTGGAGAAATAAGTTCCAATATGCTAATCATTGTTGTATAAATAGACGAATATGGATAGGGAAAGGGCCTAACCACCTTTTGTTTTGCATAAAATGAGGCACGAAGTCCCCAAATTCGGCATGGTCGGTAGAATAACTTCACCTTTGCTAGATTGGTGGAGGAACCTTCCCTCAAGTGACCAAAATCATATGAAACAAGTCATAGGAAATTTGCCTTCTCTATTGGATCTTCAGCTAAACAAAATGTTGATCGAGGCTGGCACCGAGTTTTGGGACAAGGAAGGGGTTGTGTTCCGCTTTGCGGATATAGAAATGACCACAATTCTAGAAGAAATAGGGGGATTTTCTGGGTTGCCTTGGGATAGCCCTGGTTTATTAGCACCTGAAAATCGCAACACTAGTGTATTCCTTAAGATGATGGGGCTGAAGAAAAATGATGACTTAGAGTGTCTGAAAAACTCCTACATACCTTTCGACTTCATATATGAATGATACGGTCACAGTAGCTCTTACCGTATTTTTGATAATGAATTCTCAAACACCTCCTTGGATTGGGTTCATCGTAAGGTCTTTGTGTTCATCGTGTGTTTCTTGGGAATGTTAGTGTTCTCTATCAAGGGGACAGAATCCATACCAGGCCGGCCAGGCTAGCCAAAACTTTGATGGACAAGATTGAGGGGCAGACATATACCATTGTACCTATGATCATTGCAAATATGTACCGGGCCTTAGAGCATTGTCAGAAGGGGCACAGATACTTCGAGGGTTGCAACTTGTTGCTTACAGATTTGGTTATTAGAGCATCTCTAAATGGGTCAATACCGTTAAGAGTTTCCATGAAGGTCTTGGAATGATCACATAGCTTTCCATCACCTTAAGAGAATGACTTATATTCCAGACATGTTTGCTCAACCTAAGGATGTTGTAGGATGGGTGTAGTTTTTCAACAAGTTAACTGAGGACCAGGTTCAATGGATATTCGAGTGGTTCCCTACCGACGAGGTCATCATCAGATCCAGGAATGTCCCCCACTTGGTACTAATTGGGTTAAGAGGCATATTCCCTTATGCTCCCCTCAGGGTTATGATACAGGCAGGCAGGAGACAGGTCGTACCGCGAATCCCTAAAATGAGTCACTTCATAGCCGATTTTCAAGGTGATGCCATCCCGTATAAGAATGAAGCACAACACATGTGGAACTTGAAGATTATCGTGGAAAATGATACTATCAAACCGGACCGATATCATGCAGGTCACTCATACTTCTACCCCTCATGGTTAGATGATGATATAGTAGGAATCTTCGAGCCAAGGGTTGGTCCAAGAAATAGGGTCATAGACGAATTTGCCGAAGTAGGGGTGAAGTATAACAAGTTGCGCAAAAAAAATTCGTGAGTCTGAAGCTGAGCTTATGTAGATGCATAAGGCCGACATCGAAATGATCAATGAGTGGAAAGAGAGGGATGTTAAATCCAGCGAAAGGTTGGAATATCTGGAATAAAGTCTGATGGAACTGGAAGGGAAAATGAGAAAGAGAGTCACTGATTGCCAGAATGCTGAAGGAAACAAAGGAGGACATTTAGCAAAGGCATTCTTACTGCTGAAACTGCGCTAACTGGGGGAATTGATCGACAATAGCATCCGGTCTGGAGAGGGTCCTTCTAGGACTAAATAGATTGGGTTTACTTGCTTTTCTTTTAAATGTAATAAGGCCAAGTGCCATTAGTAACATTATCTTATTTGGTGTTGTTTTGGGTAGTCTATTTTTAACATTAATAAAATGAGGCAATTATTAACACTAAATTTCTCCAATTCTTTTTGTCGCTAGGCCTACCTCGGGCACAATGAGGCTCCCAAATTAGGACACAAATTTAAATTCCCGCAATATGTGTTTAAATGCTGTAAATATTTCAAAACCCTTACTGACTTATTTACCTTTTGTTTTTCTTTATTCCTTATTATTCCCATCCCCTAAGGTTGGTTCGCACATACTGGCATCATCAGCATATCACACTAGATCTAGAGGCCCTCCACCTCCTCCTTCTCTAAGTAATACCAAGAGCAGATGGAAAGCTAAAATGGATGACATAAGTGGTGTTCGAAAGGAAAATGCGGAGAATGCGAAAACTTCAGACGGTCAGAGTACTCTGACACCAAATGATTTGGTTTTACGGTTGGAACAAAAGATACTGGAGTTACAGGGAGAACTTGAGCAGGTCCGCATTAGCAAACATATCCCTCACCCTTAACGTCCCCGATATCAACATACAAAACACCAAAAACCCAGTATCTCCCCAAAATACACCAAACCAACATCCATAAAACCCTCTCGCACCGCATCAATATGTAACTCCACCTCAAATTCTCAATACTTTACCAATACCAACTCCACCACAACACCATCATCAAGCAATCCAGTATCCACCAACTGCTACCTATCACACTCCTTAGAACATACCACAACCTATTCCCGATCCTCAAAACTAAACCAACCACCACCACTTCACCCAAGTCCCTAGCATCAGCAAAACAACCCTATATATGTGGAAACCATACCTCACTCTACTCAACCAATCTCCTATACACCAGAATCCGCTGAGAAGGACCTGCTCATCAAAAACATGGCTGAGGAACTCAAGAAATTGACAAGTTGAGTTCAGGGTGCCGAAGGAGGCAAAAGGATAGAAGTTTTGAATTATGAAGACCTATGCATACAGCCGAATGTAGAACTCCCAGAGGGTTACAAACCTCCCAAGTTCACGATGTTTGATGGTGCAGGTGATCCTAGGGTTCATCTAAGGACCTGTTGTGACAAGTTTGTCGGTGAAGGGAAGGATGAAAAGATCCGGATGAAGCTTTTTATGAGGAGTCTTATGGGAGATGCCTTGTCATGGTACATCAGCTAGGATCCTAAGAAATGGTCCAACTAGGTGAGTATGGCGTCTGATTTCCTGGACCGATTCAGGTTCAACATCGAAAATGTACCAGATGTCTTCTACATCCAGAACCTCAAGAAGAAGCCCACCAAGACTTTTCTCTAGTATGTTACTCGTTGGAGGTCAAAAGTGGAAAAATTTAGGTCAGCCTTGAACGAGGAACAGATGAACAAGTTCTTCGTCAGAGCATAGGATCCGCAATACTATGAAAGGTTGATGGTTATTGAAAACCATAAGTTCTATGATATCATCAAACTTGGTGAAAGGATCGAAGAAGGCATCAAGAGCGAGATGGTAACAAACTTAGAGGCACTACAAGCCACGAACAAAGCATTACAATCAGGAGGCATATCAAAGAAGAAAGACGTGGGGGCAGTAGTGGTGGCCCAAGGCCGTAAATCTCCACTCACATACAAAACACCTCCCTCATAATTTGCCCATTGACTACTCTGAAAAGATTGGGCAAAGATTTCCACGAGATACGGGTAGGAAGTATGAACGTGAAAGCCTTTGATGGGTCTCAAAGGGCTACGATTGGGGAAATTAACCTCTGTCTGCAGATGGGGACAACTTGGTTCGACGTTGAATTCCAAGTGCCTGACATATCAGCTTCATACAATCTTCTGTTGGGTCGGCCTTGGATACATGCTGCTAGGGTTGTGGCTTCCACACTACACCAGGCCGTTAAGTTCCAATGGAACCATCAGAAGGTGATCATTCACAGATATGGAAGTAATCCTATCTACAATAGTCAAACCATCCTGGTTATTGAGAACAGAAGAAGGCTAGGAGGGGAAAATTGTCACCACATTGAACATGTCAATGCAGTTGAGAAGGATAAATGGTGGAGTAAAAAGATAGAAAACATACTGGCATGGACTAGGTATGAACACGACAAGGGGCTTTGGAAGAATCTCCCAAGCATTACTAAACCAATACAGCTGAAACGTCATAGTACAACCTTCGGGCTCGGATACAAGTATACATAGCAAGAGTATGATGATTGTCCACCTCCATGGTATGGTCTTTATTACCCTCTCAACAAACCAGTGCCGCATCTGAGTCAAACTTTTCATTAGGCTGATACAATATGGGGAACAACAGAGGAAGAAGCTTTAGCTGGGCTCAAGAATTTGTTCCTGGAAGATGAGGATTTGGACTATAGTGCAATAATTGAGGAGGAGGGGGAATAAGGCCTCACCATTCAGATTGTGGGTAAAGGAGTTGTTTTCAGAAATTGGACTGCCACACCATCTCGGTCCCGCCGAGTCCCTGGGTAGCTTGGCATTTAGTTCTATTTATTTCTATAGCCATGCTAGGCATTTAAGATATTTTCAGTAACTTTGTTTTAAAGACGCACTTGTTTCAAAATAATTGCTTGATTCATCGAGCCGTACTTATTTTAGATACTTTCAAAATTTAATCAAATGTATTGCTATTTATTATTTATTATTATCTTCCACACTTTTTTTTCTACAGCATTATTATTACTTTTCCTGATGAACCGATAATTGTGACATGTAATGAGACAACGTAATATAAGGATAGCGACTCAGAAGAAGAGGATGAAATACCTGAGGAAATTGTCAGAGAAGTTGAGAACTTCGAGAATAAACCTAAGTCCAACCTGGACGAAACTGAAGCAGTAAATTTGGGAAATGCCGAGACCGTCAAAGAGACTCGCATAAGCATTCATTTATCACCGTTAGAGAAGGAAGAGTAAATTCATTTTGTGAAGGAGTATGAGGATATATTTGCATGGTCATATGATGACATGACCAGTTTAAGCACGTCCATAGTGGCTCACAAGTTTCCTACCAATCCAATGTGTCCACCGCTGAAGCAGAAACTTACAAAGTTCAAACCAGATATGAGGTTGAAAATCAAGGAGGAAGTTACTAAGCAGATCGAAGCCAAAGTCCTCAGGGTAGTTGAGTACCCAACTTGGTTAGCCAATATTGTACCAGTTCTGAAGAAAGATGGGAAAGTCAGAGTATGTGTTGACTATCGAGATTTAAACAGAGCAAGTCCCAAGGACGACTTTCCATTGCCAAATATACACATTCTGATCGACAATTACCCCAAGAATGAGCTTCATTCCTTTGTAGATTGCTTCACGGGTTATCACCTGGATGGATGAAGAAGACACAGAGAAAACAACTTCCATTACACCGTGGGGAGTGTACTGCTATAAGATGATACCATTTGGTCTAAAGAATGCTGGGGATACTTACATGAGAGCCATGACAACCATCTTCCATGATATGATACACAAAGAAATAGAGATGTATGTTGATGACGTTATTATCAAATCCAAAAGGGTCGCAGATCACATTGCAAACTTGAGAAAGTTCTTTGAAAGGTTAAGGAGGTACAACTTAAAAATGAACCCCGCAAAATGTGCATTCGGGGTTCCCGCAGGGAAGCTATTGGGATTCATTATCAACCACCGAAGGATCGAGCTGTACCTGTCCAAAATTAAGGCTATTCAAGAGTTACCGCCACCTAGGAGCAAGAAAGACGTGATGAGCTTCCTAGGATGACTCAACTATATCAGTCACTTTATAGCATAGTCCACAGTTATTTGTGAACCCATCTTCAAGATGTTCAGGAAAGATGCCAAAACATGTTGGACCGAAGATTGTCAGAAAGCTTTCGACAAAATCAAGGAGTACCTGTCAATACCACCAGTCCTAGTCCCGCCAGAACCTGGGAGACCTTTGCTACTCTATCTATCTGTATTAGATGGAACTTTCAGATGTGTTTTGGGAAAACATGACGAGACAGGGAGAAAGGAGCAAGACATATACTACTTGAGTAAGAAGTTCACACCCTATGAAGCATGATATTCTCTGTTGGAACGCACTTGCTGTGCTTTGACTTGGACGGCTCTGAAATTAAGGCATTACTTCTGTGCCTATACCACGTACCTCATATCCAAGATGGACCCTCTGAAGTACATATTTCAGAAGTCCATGCCGACTAGGATGTTAGCCAAGTGGCAAATAATATTAAGTGAGTTCGACATCATCTATGTAACTCAGAAGGCGGCCAAATGACAAGCATTGGCAGACCATCTTGCTGAAAATCCTGTGGGAGGAGAATACGAACCCTTGAAAATGTATTTTCCTGATGAAGAGGTATCATTCGTAGGAGAGGACCTTGCTGAAGCTTACAACAATTGGAGAATGTTCTTCGATGGGGCTGCAAACTTCAAAGGAGTGGGCATCGGAGCAGTTTTGGTCAACATTACCCTGTATCTGCAAAGCTTAGGTTTCCATGCACAAACAACATGGAAAAATATGAGGCTTGCATCATGGGGCTCAATCTGGCCATCGATATGAATATCAGGAGTTACTGGTAATTGGAGATTCGGATCCTTTACTACATCAGGTTCAAGAAGAGTGGGCTACGAAGAACACCAATATACTACCATACTTGTATCATGTGCAGGAATTGATGAAAAGATTCACAAAGATAGAGTTCAAACATGTGCCCAAAATTCAAAATGAGTTCACAGATACACTGGCCACTTTGGCATCAATGATACAACATCCAGACAGGAATTTCATTGATCCCGTCCCGGTGAGAATCCATAATCAACTGGCTTACTGTGCTCATGTTGAAGAGGAGACGGATGGAAAACCTTGGTTCCACGACAACAAAGAATATTTGACATGAGGAGAATATCCAGAGCAAGCAAACCACACTCATAAGTGCACGCTGCGGAGTCTATCCAATCACTTCTACCAAAGTGGAGGGACCATGTACAGAAGAACCCTGACCTAGGGTTGTTAAGGTGTGTTGACGCAAAGGAGGCTTCCAGATTGCTCGAAAAAATACACGCCGGAACTTGTGGACCATATATGAATGGTTATGCTCTAGCCAAGAAAATACTCAGAGCTGGATATTTTTGGATGATCATGGAGATAGATTGCATCTGGTACGTACAGAAATGCCACCAATGTTAGGTACATGCATATATGATAAGGGTACCACCTATTGAGCTCAACGCAACAAGCTCACCTTGGCCATTCATTGTCTGGGGAATGGATGTCATCGGTCTGATCGATCCCACTGCTTCATACGGGCATAAGTTCATTTTAGTGGTCATTGATTACTTCACAAAATGGGTAGAGGCCGCATCTTACAAAGCTGTAACCAAGAAAGTTGTCGCGGACTTCGTCAAGGATCGTATTGTTTGTCGATTCAGAGTTCCCAAGTCCATTATCACTTATAATGCCACCAATCTCAACAGTGACTTGATGAAAGCCATGCGTGAAACATTCAAAATCAAGCAAAAAAAACTCTACCGCATACAGACCTCAAATGAATGGAGTTGTGGAAGTTGCTATCAAGAACATCAAGAAGATACTAAGGAAGATGGTAGAAAACCACAAGCAATGGAACGAGAAGTTACTCTTTGCCTTATTGGGGTACCACACTACAGTCCGCATGTCAACTGGGGCAACTCCTACTTATTGGTATATGGTACCAATGATGTCATTCTCGCCGAGGTAGAAATTCCTTCTTTAAGGATCATACAAGAAGCCGAAGTCAGCGACACAAAATGGATAAGGAGCTTCCATGAGCAACTAGCCCTCATAGATGGAAAAAGAATGAATGCAGTGTGTCACAGTCAACTTTATCAGAATAGAATGTCCAGAGCTTTCAACAAAACAGTCAAACCAAGACAATTCACACCAAGATAATTGGTACTGAAGAAGATCTTCCCGCATCAAGAGGAAGCCAAAGGGAAATTCTCTCCCAATTGGCAAGGTCCCTACATGGTTCACGGGGTGCTAACATGAGGAGCACTCATACTTGCAGAAATGGACGAAGAAGTTTGGCCAAAACCAATCAATTCAGATGCAGTCAAGAGATAATATGTTTAGACTATTTACATTTCTTCATCTGATGTAATTGAACTATGCTTGAACTGATTCCCGTTTAAGAGGGGATACGTCGGCAGCCCTGTGGGTTCAGTCATATCATAATAAAATTTTCATTTTCCCCCAAAACCAAAAACTGGGGTAGAATTTTGAGTAGGACCCTCAAAATTCCAGAGCAAGTCCAGCTGACGCCATCATATGCTAGAAAGTCAGGAATTGGTTAAGAAAACTGGGGCAGAATTTTGAGAAAGATTCTCAAAATTCTGAAGAAAGTTCAACAAGTTTCGTCACTCGCAAACGACCGAAGGATTATTTACCAAACTAGGGCAGAATTTTGAGGAGGACCCTCAACATTCTAATACAAGAAAGCTGCAATGTCTCTGAAATGTGTTACAGTCATTAGTTCATCTAAAAATCACTTGATATATCAATGTGTTTCCAAAATGACTCTATTTTATCATCAATAAATGCATATTTTTGAAAACTTTATTTTCGTGACAGCCAGGTGTTACCCAGGGAAACTCAAACAAGGCCTCCAGAACGGAGCGGAGCAAAGCCAGCAGACGAAGGCACGAACCAGCCTCCCCTTACAAAACTTACAATTTTTGTTTGAGCGCAGGCATATCTGATGTAACATTAGCATTCTCAAATATATACACGCAGCAAAATCACTGTCAATCGGGCCACCAGACACCGAATATATCACCAGCTATGAAATTCTCTACTCCTATTTGCTACATGTTCACTTCATAAGGCTAAGCATTGCCTTATCTTTGCATGAGACTAAGCCCTATCTCAAATCTTGCATGAGGCTAAGCCCTGCCTCTATATCTGCATAAGGCTAAGCACATCCTTCTATTTGCTTGAGACTAAGCTCTGTCTCCAATCTTGTATGAGTCTAAGCCCTACCTCCATATCTGCATAAGGCTAAGCAATGCCTTCTCTTTGCATGAGACTAAGCTCTGTCTCCAATCTTGCATGAGGCTAAGCCCTACCTTCATATCTGCATAAGGCTAAGCACTGCCTTCTCTTTGCATGAGATTATGCTCTGTCTCCAATCTTGCATGAGATTAAGCCCTGCCTCCATATCTGCATAAGGCTAAGCACTTCCTTATCTTTGCATGAGACTATGCTCTGTCTCCAATCTTGCATGAGGCTAAGCCCTGCCTCCGTATCTGCATAAGGCTAAGCACTGCCTTCTCTTCGCATGAGACTAAGCGTTGTCTCTCTAGCACTATCTATTTGCTCCTCTTTCGGGATAAGCTTTGCCCTCAACCTCAAAAGACTAAGCCTTTTCTTGTTGATTTTAGCATCATATTATTGCATTTCATAGGCTGAAATATCGCGAACTTGTCCAAAGGCGTCATTGTCTAAAAGCATCCTCATAGCCGGAAGACACCATGCCATGGCCTAAGGATCTCTCAAGTTTTCATATCATTATTCAAAGGAGTCATGGTTTGGAGGCACCATTTTCATGGCCCAAGAACATCATTTCATGTCCTGCGAATCTCCTATCTCACAATTCATGGACTAGGGCATAATAATCTAAGGACGTCATCCGCACCGTCCAAAGGGAATTTGCATCACGTTTAAATTCTTGCAGTAATCTATGTACTTGCATGCATCTTATTTTGAGTTTTGGAGGTGATCTAGGAGGTAACCATTTTTCAAACATGAACAACCTTCGCTCTGGTTTCCGCTCATGCCATTTTTTTACTCTGCCATTCATAACTGATTCTCATCAGTTACCCATGATATCCAACTATCTTCCCTATAATACATCTATTACATTCCAAATTCGCAACCATAACTCTATCCGACCTCACCCTTCACAAAAGAACATTTTGATGAAACTAGCTACCATTCATATAACAACTACATCGGCTTCATTCACCGGTGGGTCCAGAACTACACATGGCGTAATTCCTGTAAAGCCAGGGATATGTAGGCAGCCCAGAGACTAGGGTTCGGTCTCTATTTCTCAAAACATCCCAATCGGTCAAAATTGGCCATCATTTATTTACCCGAAAACTCTTTTATCCTTCCTGTATAAAGAGGGGTAGCTGTTGATATCCAATTTTTCCCTCATATATTTTAAATACATCCAAAATATAGTACATGCATTTACAAACATGAAAAAATATCTTACAATTTCTCTATAATTTTTTAAGGCCCTAAATCCATTTATTTCTGCATTTTTAATTACATAAATGTTAAAAACTATTCCTTATATTATTTTTATGATGATTTAATCATCTAAATTCATCATTTAGGTTCACATGAGTGTTCAAATATTTTTAATTGCATTTTTATAATTATATTTGCATGTTCAAGACTATAATTGCATATTTTGCAAATATAGCCCCTACATAGGCATAACTACACTATCTATACATAAATTGACTTTTTACATTTTTATAATATCGAATTATATTTAAAATTATATTAATTAGTAAAATGAGTATTTAACAAATAGCCCTTTTATTTTTTGGACCTAGCCTATTAAACCAGCCCAATTTCAATTCCCCAGTCCAATTTATTATGGCCAAGCCCAATTTAAAATAACCCCAACCCAATTAAATCTAACCCGGCCTAGACCCTCTTCTAATCCTAGTCGTTGATCTCTGAGATCAACATCCCCTGTTCTTTCGTGCCATAATAATCTCAAACAACCCCCCAACCTATACCATCCCCCTATTCACTTTACTTTATGCTTTTGCTTCCTTAACTGGTATGTTCCCATTTCAATGTCATTCTGAAATTCAAATCTATGTGCTCCTTGTGGAATCCGTGTCTCTTTTTGCACTATTTTGATTGCTTAGGCTCTTAATTATTCTTTCCCGTTTACTGATGTGATCAATATGCTTAAGTTTTACCCTTTTTTAGTGTTTTAATCATCATGTCTAATTCTGCTTGAGTATTCAATATGGTTTTAAACAGCCTATTTACTCTTGTGTCTTCTTTGTCCTGTAACCCCAACTAGTATGGCTACTTTGTGTGATTGAATCTTTGTGGTTCTTCCTGTATTCTTCAGCATCATTGCCTCTGTATCCAGACTTATGTCTCACTGTATTTAGCCAACATGTTTATTGCAGTGCTTAAGTCTTGTGTGTTCTTAATAGCATGCTTATCACTAATTACGATTGCAATTTTGACCTCAATTGAGTATTCCTGCCTACTCTGTGTCTCTATTAACTAACATGACTGCCTTCACCCTTCTTCTCATGTGCTCTTATTTCAAGTGTTTTGTGTTCCCAACCCCTGCCCCCTTTTGTGTAACTGTTTGTACATCTAGAACTGATTGACAAAGTGAAGTTGAAACTGGGCAATGTGATGCTTTTGTGACTATGTTATTGTTTACTGAACCTTCTTTTCCCTCAAAAGGGTTTTCAACATGTTTTTCACTCCTAATATGTTTCTCCAAACTATTAGTACTCCTAAAGTATTTACACTCCTAAAGATTTTACCTCCATATTGTTTTTTTCAAAAAAATCAACTATGTCAAGCACTCTCTCTTCTACTCCTAGATTACTTAAGTTCTTCCCCCCAGTGTGTATACTGCTTAGGAATCCATAAGACTCCTTCGAACACTAGCACACTGGGGCTGGCCTTTCCATACTGCACATAACTACTCTTCTATTTAAAAGGATCCTAGTGTGAGCATTCCCCGGGGTCCCTGAGGCCCTTGGGAACTTTGACGCACTAGGATACCCTTATTGGACATCATGAGACTATGTCATCTATGACTGTTTAAAGGCCTGGTATTTCCAGGTTCACTCTGGGCCTATTTCAAGCTACCTATAGTATAGCTTTTATTAATTATTTAATTCATTTATGGTCTATAATAATAATTCTTGTACAAATAGATATTGTGGATATTAGTAAAAGGGAGGGATTTTTATATATCTTTTGTGGGAATCGGGTAGAAACCATGCTCATAGGACCATTAGGATTCTTACATGCATTAGAAACCATGCTCATAGGACTATTGTGATGAGTTAGAGGCCATGCTTACAGGATTGTTATGTGCATTAGAAAACATATTTATAGGACCATTACACTATTTGTTCTAAATATCTATTCTAAAAAGATTTCCACATTCTCATACTTGCATTGAAAATCTGGTTCTTAGGTCATTTATCAATCGTGCCTTAATGATCATGTTTATAAACATTCCTATGTGCATTAGAAATTATGTTCCTAGGATTTTTATTGCACTTGCAGAAAAACCATGCCTATAGTATAAACGCATAAAATCAATTTTGTCACCCAGTCTACGAGGAATAAGCATGAAAACAATCTCAACACTTAGACATCATGCTAGAGAAAAAAATGTAAAATCAGTTATGTAAACGCCTGTGATCATTCTTCAGCACCTAGACAACATATAGGTCCAATAAATAAAACTTGTCTGCCAATTATTGATTCAGAATTATGATCTTTACTAATGTCTAGATGACATGTTACTGTTGGTCCACACATAGGCAATCCTATAGGTAATCATGGTCCAATAAATTGTAAAACTATGCTTTGCTCTCTTGTGACTGCCTAGATTGAATAGTTTTTTATATCAGTAGGCAAACTGATTAGGTCTTTAGCACTCTGCCTTAACTCAATACTGCATATTATCTGCTTGCCATGCTCACCTAGATATCCTGTTCTAAAGCCTTTCTGAAATGTCTGCAATCTGTTGTTTGAGATGTGCACTTACTTGCTCTCTTTGAGGAGGTAAAATATGAGCTTTATAACTATTCTATATTTGGTCTAGTCCTATATGTTTTGTTGGTCGCCTAGAGTTTTCTCCTTTTAATTACTGTAGGAGAGTCTAGATACACCTTAACTAGAAGTCTTAAGTACCTCCGAGACTATATAAGTAAAAGGACAGGTAGGGCACGCATAAGACACATCTTAAGGTTACTAGAACGCTTTAGGCTATGACCAAGGGGAGGATAATTAGGTAGTAAAAGATATGATGACCTGTACACCAATGCCATGTGTAACCGCTCTAGTTGAGGAAGGCTTACCGGGAGTTGTACAGATGTTATCCTATAGGTTAACAAACCTAGGACCTCCCTCATCTTATTCACATATGCGTGCCTATACTGCTTATCTGTCAAATTTCTCTATCTTATATGTGTTCTTAGACTATCTATTTGTTAAATGACTAATTCACATATTTAAGTTCGGTCGGGACCTACCGGAGTGGACCGCGAGGGGTGCCTAAAACCTTCCCCTTAAGGTTATTTCGAGCCCTTACCCAAGTCTCTGGTAATGAAAACTAGTTCCATGAGTTATTTGCTCTAGGTGCCCTAACGCACCTTAAATCTGTTAGATGGAGACTCTTCAAATTCAAATACCCAATTCCCAATTGGAAATGAGAGAGGGTGCGACAGTGATTCACAGCTCGTAGTTAACCAAATGCAGTGGACTTTCATAGTGAGAGAGGCACAAGTGCAATAATACCTGGAAAAGGTACATGAATTAATCAGACAGTTTCAATCGTGGAAGGATGTTCAAATACTCAACGTAGAGGCAGATGCGTTGTCCAATCTGACATCTGCTACGGAAGTAACAAACGCAGAAAATGCTATTGTAATACATTTGTTTCATTTAGAACTCGATCAAGAAAAGAACGAGACAAATTTTAATAATTTAGCGGGATTGGTGGAATGCGTTTGTCAATTTTTTGTAGCACGGAATCTTGCCTAAAGACAAGAAGATGTCACAGGTACTTCGACAAAAAAGCTATCTGGTATTGCTTAATTCGTGGAAACTTATACCGAAAGATGTTTGCCAGACCTTTAGCACGATGCCTTGGTCTTTCACAAATAGAATATGTCATGAGGGAAGTACACAAAGGTCACTGTGGCAATTATGCTGGAGGAATATCATTGATGAAAACTTTGATAAGAGCGGGATACTATTGGCCAAAAATGGAAGAAAAAGCAGAAAACTTCGTAGCCAAATGCGAAAATGTCAATGATATGCCAACAACATGCATCGACCAGTAGAATTGTTACATTCACTTATCTCTCCATGGCCTTTCATGAAGGGGCATGGATATCGTAGGTCTGTTACCTCAAGCCAAAGGAAAGGTACGGTTTCTACTTGTCCTAACAGACTATTTTTCAAAATTGGTAGAAGCAGGAGCTTTCAAATAGGTGTGAGAAAAAGAAGTCAGGGACTTTATTTGGTGAAACATTATCTGTCGTTTTGGAGTTCCAAAGGAAGGTGTATGTGATAACAACCCACAATTCATAGGCGTGAAAATTATAGAGTTCTTTCAAAGTTGGTAAATTAAATGGATCACATCCGCTCCTTACCATCCCGTAGCTAATGGGAAAGCTGATTGAACTAACAAAGTTATTATTAATAACTTGAAGAAAAGATTAGGGAGTCAAAGGGCAATTGGCCAGAAGTGTTACCGAGGGTATTATGGGCTTATTGAACAAAAAAAAAGCAAGTACATGTGAGACTCCATTTTCACTCGTCTATGGCACTAAAGCCGTAATTCCAGTTAAAATAGGTGAACCGAGTATGAGATACACCCATGCTACTGAGCAAGAAAATGAAGAAGAAATGCAGGCGAGTCTTGATTTATTAGAAGAAAGGAGGGAAGCTGCACTAATAAGGATGGCGACTCAAAAGCAGATGATTGAACTATAATACAACAGGAAAGAAAATCTAAGATACTTCAAGATTGGGGTCTTCGTCCTCAAAAAGGTGTTTTGATCAACAAAAATTGCTAATACAGGTAAGTTAACTCCAAATTAGGAAGGCCCTTATAGGGTTCGAGGAATCGTTGAGGCTTATGAGTTGGAAACCATGGATGGTAGTATACTACCATCACATTGGAATGTTGTTCATTTGAAGAAGCGTTATTTCTAGGCAAAGGAAGTACCCACAGTCAGGTATCACTCAGATATAATATTATTTCGTTCTTTTGAATTTTACTAACAATTTTAGATGATAGGCAAAAAGCTAGCCCGTACCAAATGATGATATTAAAACCGAAAGACACGCAGAATACTGAATTATTTCCAGTCTAGGTTACAACCTTTCTGATGGAAAAAAGGAGTTAAGTAGACATCATCTAAACATATACCTCCGAGTCCCATATATATTTTCCTTTTCAGGGAATGGACCAAAAGGAAGGAACAATCAAGTGTTTGAGATTTTATACTTTATAACACTGGGGTGACTATACATATAGGCGAAGAAGCTAAGAGTCAAAACTGAAGCATATGAGTCACAAATCAAGCCTGAATCAAAAACCTATAAGCAACCTTGACAAGGTGTGAACTTGCAAGAAGGACGCAAGATACACTCCAAGTTCCTACGAGTTTTTAGGATAAGGCCAAAAATTTGTCATGGGATGACAAACCCGATTTTGTATCTAAATATCTGCTATAGGAAAAGCTGTTGTGAAAGCATTGTACAAGGAAATCATATATGAAATTTATTTGAAAGTTCAAATCATGAAACTTCTTCAAATTATTTCCTTTTTCTATTTCATCTTTCATATATTTACACCAAAATAAAAATGATACATCATCTTCATTAGTGTCTCTTATATAAAAGGACCCTCTTTTATAAAAGTTTGTGTTTTTCAAAATCATAGATTATCAAAGCATTCCTAAATGCAAGTTAAAATATCTAAGAGCAAAACAAAAGATCAGATATATGCGGTGAAGGTAACCAAAACACATGTATTAAACTTTAGGAAAAAGAGAAGTACTTGATTTTCATAAACCCCAAAACAAGATAGGGGTAACCAAAAAACAACTTTCCAAAAAACAAAATATATTTCCCAAAAATTGAGTAAACATGAAAAAAAGAAAAATCAAAGGGGCATTATCTGCGAGAGCATCATTAATGGGAGTAGAAGGGTCAACTTGAGAAGAAGATGCTTGGACATTAGCTTTACCAGGAACAAGTCCATTTCCATCACCTGCGGGACCTTCATCTTCAGGTGAAGAAAAGCTTTGACATTGCTGAGTTTTATCAATTGCTTCTTGAGCTTTAACGATCTCAGCATTATGGTCTAAACCTTCCTGGTTGGCTTCCATTAGAGTCTAGTCACGAGTGTTTAAAAAGGCCCAGCTCACATTTAGTGACAATTTGTCCTCGAGAATCTCATAGTCCTTCTCCATTGATCAGTTTTTGCTCTCAACTCTTCCTTTTCTACTTCAGAGGAATCATAAGCTGTCTTCAAAGGAGTAAGAGAACTTTTTGAGAAATTAATCTTGTTAGAAGAGGCACGGAGATCTTCTCGGGCTTGAGTAAAGGTTTGAACTGGTTCTCCCATATACACCTCTTTTTGATTAAGGAGTTCCCTTAAACTACTTATATCCTCAGTCGCCTAGGAAAGTTGTTCAGCAAAGGTGGACGCAAGTATGTTTCACGACCCTAAACCCGGCTCCCGGTTATGATGGCGCCTCTCGGGAAGACAAGGCCAACCAACTATTCCCAATTCGCCATTAAACAGTTAATCAATAATAAAATATCCTAAAACATGATTAATAATACGAAGTAGCAGATAATATCAATAAAATGTGCGGAAGTACAACCCGACACAGCCTTAAACGGGGTGTCACGAGTCACGAGCATCTAACAACACTGAATACTCAAATGTAACTATAGGGTTTAGTACTGAACTAAGGACATAAAGGAAAAGAGATAGAGAGGAGCTCCGGACTGCGAACGCTAACAGCTACCTAAAGACTCCTCAAGATCCGCCTTGAAGATGGAATAAATCAACACTCGGGAGCGAGACCAGCTACGCCTGAATCTGCATATAGGGTGCAGGGAGTAAAGTGAGTTCTCCAACTCAGTGAGTAAAAACTGTAAATAATGATTGAAAGTAAGAAAATACGTAAGGCACAAGGCATTATATAATGAAGCAGTAAAACCATTTAAAAGCAGTAAACCAGTGGAAAGCTAAGTAAAATCCTTTTCAACAAGTAAAACAGAAAATTGACAGGCAGTTAATGTCAAGTAAACAAATAGAAGTTTGCCCCTCAGGCACGGTATCAATAAATCCGCCCTTTGGGCTGAATCTCACATCACAATGGGTACCCGTGCTCACTGGGGGTGTGCAGACTCCTTGAGGGGCCCCTTATGGCCCAAGCGCAATATCAATCCATCTCGTGGCATCATCACTAGGCTCTCGGCCTCATACAAATCAATCCACCTCATGGTGTACATATCTCAGGCCCTCGGCCTCATAATCAATATCAAATGTTTCCTCACAACATAGGCCCTCGGCCTTACTCAGTCAAAATCCTCACAAGCCACTCGGGCAATAGTAAAACGTGATTCTCAGCCCAAAAGTATCATTTAAAAGATCATGTAAGTGTTAAAACAGAGTAAACATGGCTGAGTACGAAAACAATAAAATATAACATGACCGAGTTCAAGTATAAAGTCAAAATACTGAGGAAATACCAGTAAAAATACCCCAAGGGTTCAAATAGTTGGAACAAGGCCCAAATATGGCTTTCAGTCGAAATAATAATGATAGCAAATAGATTTTAGCCAAATGTGTGGTAAAATCATCAATCGGGACCGACCAAGTCACAATCCCCAATAGCGCATGACCCCACGCCCGTCATCAAGCGTGTGCCTCACCTCAATATAGCACTACAATGTGCAATCCAGGGTTTCAAATCCTCAGAACGTCATTTAAAATCATTACTCACCTCGAACCAGTCAAATCTCTAGCTCGCAATGCCTTTGCCCCTTGAATCAGCCTCCACTCGCGTCGAATCTATCCAAAATCAGAATGAGGACGTCAAAATATGCTAAGGGAACAAAGCCCAAGCGAAAATAATCAAAACACGACAAAAATCCTGAAATTACCAAAACTCGACCCCCGGGCCCACGTCTCGGAATTCAATAATTTTTACATCAGTAGATTACTTATCTCCCCACGAGTTCCTACATATAAAAAGTTCTGAAATCCGACCTCAAATGTTCCTTCAAATCCTCAATCAAATGTCTAAATTTCCAAGTCCTAGTTCTTCTATTTTTGGCTTAATTTCCATGATTTTCTAGGTGGAATTCACATAATAATCGAGTTTTAAATCCAAGAATCTTACCTCTAAGTGATTCCCCTTGAATCTCTCTTCAATCCTCTTCAAAAAGCTCCAAAAACGACCAACAATGGAAGAAATAAACCCAACCCTCGCGGACAAGACGTGTTTAAAAACCTTGTGCCCATGCATTAATTCCTTCTTCGCAAACGTGGTCAAAGCCTCACGTTCGCGAAATACATAAATAACTTTGACCAAAATCCTCTTACGCGGACATGATACGACCCTCGTGAATGCAATGCTTTACCCAGACGAACCTTCGCGAACGTGTTCCAACCAACACGAATGCGATGGGTTAATTCCACTGAAGCTCAGCCTCTCGATTCCTTCTATGCGAACGCGACTACACGCCCGCGAACGCGATGCACCATCTTGCAGCCCTTCGCGAACGCATAACCTGCCTCGCGAACACCAAGGCTAAATTTCCACCTCCCTCAGCTGACTCTTCGCGAACGCGAGGGTCCTCTTGCAAATGCGAAGAGTATTACCTGCAACTGCTGAACCTGCAATTTCTGCAACTTTCTTAACTTCAAAATGATCCGATTGACCACCCGAAACTCACCCGAGGATTCCGAGACCTCAACCAAAGCTACAACCATATCCTAATACCTTATTCAAACTCATTTCAATCATCAAAATACCTCAAATAACATTAAATCACCCAAAACACATCGAATTCAAGCCAAATTTTCAAAAATCTTCCGAATTCCGTTTTTGATAAAAAACCCAACCAAACCACGTCCGATGACCTGAAATTTTGCACACACATCCGAAATGACACAATGAAGCTACTGCAACTCTTAGAATTTCATTTTGACCCCTATATCAAAATTTAGCCTACCAACCGGAAATCGCCAAAAGATTAACTTCGCCAATTCAAGCATAAATCTACTATGCACCTTCAAAACTAATTCCGATCACACTACTAAGTCATAAATTACCTCCCAAAGCTAACCAAACCATCGAAGCTCACATCCGAGCCCTCTAACACATAAGTCAATATCTGATTGACTTTTCCAACTTAAACTTCCTTAAAAGAGACTAAGTGTCTCAAACCTTACCAAAATCATTCCGGATTCAATCCGACCAACCCGATACAACATAACACAGGTAAACAAAGCATAAAGAAGCATAAATTCGGGAACAGGGCGGTAACTCATGAGACGACTGGTCGGGTCGTCACAGTATGTCCTTGTCCTTTCCAACCTGGCTAGAAAAAGCCTTTAAACTTCTAATTCAGTAGTAACCATCCTCATTTGTTGCTCTAAGGCTTTCTTTTCTTCCGCCAGAACCTCTTTCTCCAATTGAAAAGCATCGAATTGACCTTTCCAGTTATCAGCTTCGGTAGAAAAGTCTACCACTTGCTGTTCTGCTTGTGAAATCCTTTTCATAAGTTTAGTGACAATCAAGTTGATCTGCGGAAAAATAAAAAGGTTCATGAATAAGAAAAAGAAAAGGAAATGAAGTATAATTAGGATTGTACCTTCAAAGAAGAATGAACGATATCATTCATCCAAGTTAGGGAACTATTGCTTCCCAATTTATTCTTCTCTGCGGGTCCATCAAAGGCTTTAACCACACATAAGCATGACCCGATTTCTTCAGTAAACTCCCACCTTCAGGGTCTTCCACAACAATTCTTTCATTGCCAACCCACTGCTGGAGGTTCCAATTTCTATATGAGAAGCAGTAATGGGAATATCAGATGAAGTGTACACAACTACGGGAGGAGAAGTAGGGGGAGCAATAGGTAAAGACACGGAATGAGTAATGGGAACCGAAGCTGGAAGAGTAGCAAGGGGCGGTTCTTGAGAAACAGGTTCGGGAGCTTCATTGCCCTTAAAGACATGAGCAAACGAACAATCAACAACACTTGGGGGAGGGTCAACATCATCATCATCAGAAACTGTTAAAGGGACATTCTCTGGCTCATCCAAAATTCTAAAAGGGATTGAACTCGATGAAGGGTCATGAGAAGGAGTGCCTTCATCATCAGAAATTACGCGTCTCATGACTCGAGGTCTTCACACTAAAGAGCCCTCCTCCGTCTCTTCCTCAGAGTCACGAGCTCCATCAGTCTTTCTCTTAGAAGAAGAACCACTTAAGATTCTTTTTTTATTGTGCAAGACTCACAAAAAGTTTGGTAGAGGGAACAAACAAGACACTAATACCACGAATGGAAACCCTAGCAAAAAGGAGAAAGATGTGAAAATCTAAATAACCAAGAGGGATAAAGGAAGAAATAATAAAGGTAAAAATTACAATGTGTCTCTATTTTCCGGCCAAATATTTGAGAAAGGAATTTTAAAGACCTCTTCTCTATAGGCGCAACAGTCAACAACTTATATACCCAAGCACGAAAGTTGAGAATTTCATCAAAAACTTCCATGGATGCTAAAAGGTTGGGTATTTTGTTATAATAAAGTCTTTTGAGATATTACAAAAACAAAAGAGAAAAACTTATGTGCAAAATTTCATTTCTCTAGGAAAGGCATGTTTTCTTCGCCCACTAACCCACTAGTGGGAGCAACAACAAATCAGGCATACCAGCCACGATTTCGGTCATCTTCAGGGCTAACCAAAACTCTCTTACTTCTATCCACGAGAGAAAAAACACCTTCACGAAATAGCTTAGAGGAGTATAAGTGAAGCAAATGCCGAAAAGTAAAGGCACAGAAACTAGTTATGCCAAATATCAGAAGTCATGCAACAACCCTCCAAACTATGGGACCAATTTGGCCAAGACATACATTGAAATAATGACAAAACTCAAGGATTACCGGATCAATAGGGGATTAAAGTGAAAGGGTAGGTATAGACGAAATAGAAACTAGCATGGTAAGAAGTAATTCTTTGGTTGGCACCGACAACTAAAATGGGGAAATCAGGTTTCCACTAACATTCTCTTCGAACAAGAGAACGAAGACCAATAGTAATCAAACTGGTGTAAAGGTCAGCACGATCAAGGTAGGCTATGGATGAAACTTTACTCTTTATAGTTTAACGATTAGTTACAAAGGAAAACTCTTAGGGAACAATAGTTACAACTGTGGGTTCACGTATAGTTTCAGTTGAATCTCTATTTCTTGAAGAAGATCTAAGGGTTATACGGGCCCTAGGTCTAGTGGAAGACGTATTAATAGCATTACTTTGAGAAGAGGAACCACGATTGGATATAGAATCAAGACTACGCAGCCTACCACCCCTTCTACTTTTAGTGGGATCATTAAAATAAACAAATTAATCAACAATTCCAACTTTACGGGGATCAGGAGAAGACATTATTTTCCAAAGAAGAACAGGTAAAAAATGTAGACAAGTGTAAAACAAGAAGACAGAGGTAAATATGAACGAAGAAAGAAAGAGTGAAGTATTTATAAGAAGACACGACCATTAGGCCATTATGAAGCGTCATAATGGAACCATCACTTCATGACTGATGCAGCTGCAGAAAAGCCCTAAAAATGCTGAGGAACTGCAAAACCAATCAGTAGAAGCCACATGGCATGATCATTAAATGGACGTGATATACGTCGCATTGGTTCAGAAGGAGGTATGATTGTATTCGAAAAACGACGATAGAGAATTACCGCCATAAAAACATTCCACTTCCCCGAATATTCAGTAGAGAATATTTAGTAAAGGGAGAGGACTATCTGTATTGGTGGTGAAATGGCGTTACACGTGGAATATTGAAATGCTGACATGGCATGACATGGGGAGTAGTGATATAGTGACAAATGGCATTCTCAATTGATAGAATTTATTGAGAAGAGAAGGCACAAGAATAAACACTCACGAGACGGAACGAAAAAGAGAACCGGGCCTAACAGTTGACAAAGAATAGACAAGGAAGGAATGAATAAAGAACAAAAAGAGGGAAAGGTACATGAACCGGAAGTAAATAAGGAAGGGAAATCAAAATAGTTATGGGGAATTTATAGCAATAAATTTTCCAGTTATAGATATTCGAGATAATGGGAAATCAATATCATTAATTCCCATAATATACCCAAATAAAACCGTTACTATTGTACTTCCTATATAAGGGAACATAAATTTATTTATAGGGACAGATCTGAAGCAATATTGAAATATACTATTTACTTTTTTGCTTTCTCAAAATTCTCAACCGTGATTTTGCAACTTGTCCATTAATCAATTCCTTTGCCATACTTATTATTTTTCTTAAATATCATTGTGAAATGAAATAAAACTTGGTTATCAGTAAACCGTTTTCTTCTAAATTTAGATTTTGATCAAGAAACATATTTTTGGTTAAACATTATCTAAGGCGGAAAGCGCGAAAATGGCTCTAAGATCCATTGGGTCTTTAAGCACAAAGCGCGAATAAAGTGTGGCCTTCAATGAAGATAGACACAAATGGAGAACAAATAAAATTATGTATTTGTAGTCCAAGACCTAAAGGGAGATTTGGCATAACTAGTAAAGTTGTTGCCATGTGACCAGGAGGTCACGGGTTCGAGTCGGAGAAACAGCCTCTTGTAAAAATGTAGGGTAAGGCTGTGTACATTAGATCCTTGTGGTCCGGTCATTCTCCGAACCCCGCGTATAGTCGGAGTTTAGTGCACCAGGCTGCCCTTTTTATTTGTAGTCCAAGAGTAAGAATTATCAGCATGCATAACAATTATCTGGACAAAGAAATTGAAAAAAATACGATAAGGTAAAGTATCATTTTTTCAGTGTTGCCTCTTTAGGACTATGCTTATTGGCAAGGAAAAGTATGTCATAGAGCCTTGATGACGACACTGAGGCGCCCACTAAGCGAGGCAGTGTACTTACATGTTTTGTGCCTCGCTTGAGGGCTTAAGCGCACCTTTGATGACACTGGCATGCACATTTATTAGTACAATCTTTTTCCATAAGCTGCAAATTTTTAAGAATCTGGATTTCATGGTTCATACACTTTCTACTTCACTTGTGCTACTAAGAAAACATCATAACGTGTTAGTTCCATACTATGTTTTACTTCAATGGATGAATCTCTTGGTTGAGTTTGCTTTAATCATCTTTTTACAGATGCACATTTTGTCTTAGTTTTGGAGTCTCCAAGCTTCAATGCAATTCATTTTGTGATTCAGGAAGTTGGTTGAAGCGTGAGGAAACTGTGGCACTTTATGATTGTATGCTTTTACTGAAACCACATGTAAAGAAGGAGGCTCCTATGGACCTTGTTGCAAAGGTTGGGAGGCATGTTTATAGAAAAAATGGTGTGCTAACAGATTTAAAGTCAGTTGGTACTGTTAATCTGGGTTATGGCAAATAACAGATTCATCTATCCAAAACACAGGTCTTGCAATTAATATCTGTAGGATTATGCAAGAAGTAAATTTGATTTGGTCATAAATTTGAAAGCATTTCATCTTGCTCTATATTTTAACGTTAAATCCTTAAAGAAAAACTGGTAAATAGACCATCCGAATTCAATATTTAGATTTTGATCAAAGGTAAAGTTTGTTCTTTAAAAATGGCTCATCTTTCAGTTAGCTTCAGATACATATTCAGTTTTCAACTTCGACTTTCAGTTACTTCCTCCATCCCAATTTACATGAAGGTGTTCGGATTTCGAGAGTCAACAAATTATATGTTGATTGTAATTTTTTTACATGCCTTTTAAATATTTTGAATTATTAATTATTGTGACTTATAGCCTGTTTGGCCAAGCTGGAAAAATCAGCTTATTTTGAGATGTGATTTTCGAAAAAGTACTTTTGGAGAAAAACAGTTTGTGTTTGACTAATCAATCTGAAAAACACTTTTGAGGAATAATTTGTGTTTGGCCAAACTTTTCAAAAACTGCTTTAAGTATCAAATTACGAATAAGGACATAAAAAGATTTACTTAATAGTTAATATTATATGAGCAAATCATAATCTCAAATATTTATTATTAAATATAATAATTAAGTTTTTTGATTTTTTTTAAGTAAGACACGAAAATAAAATTTAAAAGTACTTTAATTCTTTCAAGATGATTTAAATATATCAAAAAATTATTTAACAAAAATAAAAATATTCATCTCAAAAGTCACCATATATTAGAAAGTTATCCTAAAAATAAAAGCAATATTTATACATTAGGAGACTTCAATAATATAATCTCTAATTCTAAGTATTAGGTTTAAAATAAGTAAGGTTAAAAACATTCAACTCAAAACTCACCATATATTATAAATCTATCCTAAAAATAAAAAGAAATATTTATACATTAGGAAAGTTCAATAATATAATCTCTAATTCTAAGTATTCGCTTTAAAATAAGTAAGGTTATTTTGATATATGCCATATTTGGCTAAAGGGTATTTTGGGTAAGAATAAAAGTAAAAATTGCTTTGGGGTAGGGAGAAGCTTGGATAAATAGGCTATTATAGTACTTAGTTTTACATAGTTTGCAAACATGTAAATTTTATTTCCAAAAATCAAAAAACACTTTGTCCAAATGCATGGTTAACATAAAAGGTTTGGATATCCAAAAGTGAAAAGTGTCACATAAGTTGGGACAAAGGGAGTATTAATCTTTAATTTAGTTTACAAAATCAGTTTCAATTTTCAGATTATTCAGTATTTATTACTCCTATGCCAATTGCCTTCTCCAGTTGCTGCAATTCATTATATTTATATAGCTTATGCTAGTCTTGTCCTCCGCTTAGGGAATACTTATCAATTAAAACAAACATTGTATTTAACGTAACAACGATACAATACAATAGGTAACAACCATCCAATGTTTGTTTTAATTGTTATTTAAATTTTATTATATCGTATCGTTAAATTCGTTGTTACTTAACGACGAAAAGTGCCATATATTCTTTTAAGAGTTTTAGGTGTTATTAGACATTTATATTATTCTGGGGGAATGCCTCCAAGATTCATGTATTCGAATTTTTTAGATAGAGGCTCATGACTTGTCATAGTACGTAGATTTAGATTTTCGAATGCTTATTCGTCAAATATTTTTAACCAATTTTCAAATATCTATGATTTAAGGATTATCATACTCTAATATGCTTGTGAATCTTAGTAGCATTTTTCAGACGGCTAGGTGGGTTGCCAGTTTGTGGGAGTGACATATATATGTTGGAACACCATGTAAATTGTAATTAAGCTTTCGCCAAGAGTTACAGTACCAAACAACAATCACATCCCAATCTAACATAGTCAGTTCTACCTACAACATTACATGAATAAGAAAAGTTTGTATTTATTGTTCCAGAAAGAGAATCAGCTTGTTTTTGTTTCGAGCTGTTCAAGGCACGTAATTGCTTTCCCAACTCTTAAATAGGAGTTGCAACATACAAATTAGAGATCCTTACTTTAACCAGAAAAAGAGATCATCAGAGGAACCAAAACAAGAAAATTTTATTATTAAAGAGAATAAGACTTGCACAACGCTTCAGATTTGTCAAAATAGGGTGTCAAAGGAAGAGTTGGACGTAGAGATGGTGGCGAGGGAGAGTGCATCAATTGGATAAAGCTATTATTCAACTTTTGAAACAATTACAGAGAACGACAAATCAAATATGTATCAGCTTCACGTAAGCTTTATATGTCACGATCCAAAATCCACTAAAGGTTGTAATGGCGTCTGACACAGCCGCCAAGCAAACCAACATAATGATTAACTTAATTAGTCATTTTAGTATTTTTAAAATCATAATTTTTATTAATAAATAGTAAAAAATAGAATTTACAAGGTAAATGATAAAATATTCACAACTACTGAAACCTTGAAATCCCGATTCCGAAGTCATTTACTCAAAAGTCAAACTTTAGTCAATTCTTCCAACTTAAAGCTTCCGAAATTAGAGATTTCTTTCCAAATCAACTCCAAACTTCCCAAAAATCCAATTTTGACCATATGTACAAGTCATAATACATTAAGTAGAGCTACTCATGGCCTCAAACCACCAAACAACATGCTATAGCTCATAAAGACCGGTCGGGTCATTACAATATATATTTATCTCATAATCGTCCATCCTCTAGAATGATCCAGAAAGATAACCCATAAAGTTCATATAAAAACCCGACTGGACGTATTGAGATCTAGCGCGTTATTTTGCAGGTTGAGGCTATGAGTAGCTTCACTTCAGGTATTACGACTTGTACGCGTGGTCAAAATTGAAATTCGGGAAGTTCAAAGTTGATTGGGAAAGAGAATTCTCATTTCGGAAGCTTTAAGTTGGAAGATTCTAACTAATGTTGGATTTTGAGTAAACGACCTTGAAATCAGGATATGAAGGTTCTAGCAGGTTCGTATGATGATTTTGGACTCAACCGTATGTCCAGATATGGTTTTGGATAACCCGAGAACTTTCGGCTCCTAATGTTGAAGTTAGCATTTTGGAAGAAATTCATAAATTTGGTTTAAAGTGCATTTCAATGTTATCGATGTTCGTTTGGGGTTTTGAGTCTGTAATAGCTCCATATGGTGATTCTAGTGTTTGGAGCACATCTGGAAGTGGATCTGGAGGTCTGTAGGTCAATTTGGGGTAATTTGACGAAAGTTAGAAATTTCAAGGTTTTTAAAGAGTTTGACCGGAAGTGGACTTTTGATATAGGGGTCGGATCCTGATTTTAGAAGTTGGAGTAGGTCTATAATGTCAAATTTTACTTGTGTGCATAATTTGTGGTCAATCAAACGTAATTTGATAGGTTTTGGCATCAAATGTAGAAGTTTGAAGTTTTAAAATTATTAGGCTTGAATTGGAGTGCGATTCATGGTTTTAGCGATGTTTGATATTATTTGAATTCTCGACTAAGTTAGTAATGTGTTTTGGGACATGTTTGTACATTTGATTAAGGTTTTAGGGGCCTTGGGTGGGTCCTAGATGGTTAACGAATCAAGCTTCAAAGGATGCTCAAGTGCACCAGTTTTTGTGTAATCGCACCTGCGCAAGTTTGACCGCAGGTGTGTGACCATAGAAGCAGGGAAATGGTTGCATGTGTGGTCTAAGCAAAGTTGGGCAGTGATCGTAGGTGCGAAGTGTGTTCCGCACCTGTGAGTTCACAGATGCGGAGGTGTGTCGCAGATGTGAGATTGGGACAGAAAGCCTGGGGGCGCAGGTGCGGGTGTATATCCACAAATGCGGATGTGCATCTGCGCATGGGTGACCACAAATGCAGAAATGGGTTGGAATCCTAGGATCGCATAAGCGATGGGAGGTCCACAGAAGCGGTACCGTGAATGCGGTCAAGTAAGCCGCATAAGCAAAAATTGGGCAGAACATAAGGGGGTCGAACTTGGTCATTTCTTCATTTTCATTTGGAGATTTTGAAGCTCGGTTCTTAGGCGATTTTGAGGATTCTTCATCATGTAACACAAGGTAAGTAGTTTCTCCCTTGTTGAGAGCTAAATGTAAAGTTTATATGTGGATTTAAGGAGGAAAATTTGGAAAAGTTATGGGGGGGTTTTGGTAGAAAGCCTAGAATATGTATTTTTGGATTTTGACTATGAATTTGGGTATGGAATTGATAACAAATCATATATTTGAGTTCATAAGTGTAACGACCCGGATGGTCATTTTAAGAATTAACGCCCCGTTCCCCTATTATCTGCATTCCCCGTGTTTGTTTTTGCTATTGTGAGTTGTCGGAATGATTCATTTTGAGTTTCGGAGTGTTTTGGGACACTTAGTCCCTAAATGAGAGCATAAGCTTTAGAATTTTGACCGTAGTAGGAGAAGTGTGAATACGGCCTCAGAATGAAATTTTGTTTTTTCCGTTAGCTCTGTTGGGTGATTTAAGGCTTAGGGGCGTGTCCAGATTGTGTTTTGGAGGTCCGTAGCTTAATTATCTTTGAAATGCCGAAGGTCAAATTTTTAAAGTTTCCGGTTCGATAGTGAGATTTTGATATCGGGGTTGGAATGGAATTCCGGAAGTTGGAGTAGGTCCGTTGTGTAATTTGGGACGTGTGTGCGAAAGTTTAGGTCATTCGGACAAGGTTTATTAGACTTTTGATCGAAAGCGGAAATTGGATGTTTTGGAAATCCTTAGGCTTGGATTGGGGAGTGATTTGTGGTTTTAGTGTTGTTTGATGTGATTTGAGGGTTGAAATAAGTTCGTATGATGTTTTGGAATTGGTTGGCATGTTTGGTTGAGGTCCCCGGGCCTCGGGTGAGTTTCGGGTACTTAACAGAAGTTGATTTTGGACTTAGGCAAAAATCTGAGTGATGAACCTGTCATAACCGCACCTACGTGTGTGGGACCATAGGTGCGGCACCGTAGAAGTGGCTTGTCAGTGCAGAAGGGGAATTGGCCAGGCTCCAGGAAACCGCAGGTGCGGCTGGGTGACCCCAGATGCGGACACAGCCTGCGATGCCTTCTCTACAGGTGCGGGACCGCATGTGCGGTAATTGAACCGCAGAAGCAGATTCGATGGTCAGAAAAAGGGAAGAAACGAGGGTTCAAAATCAAAACTTGGAAATATGATTTGGAGCTCGATTGAGGGCAATTCCTCGAGGGTTTTTGAAGGAGAAGCATTGGGTAATGATTTCTATCATAATTTTGATCCTAGAACTATAATCTAATCTTAGTTTTGTCATTTAATTTCGGATTTGGGATGAGAATTAGGGAAAAGTTGAAGAAAGTTCTGAGGCCTAATTTTGGGGTTTTGATCGAGGTTTTGGTATCGGATTTGAGGGATTTTGGTATGGTTTGACCCTTGAGTGAATGGGTGTTCATAATCTGTGATTTTTACAGGATTCCAAGATGTGGGCCCGAGGGACTTTTTGAGCGATTTTCTTAATTTCGCGTGTTAGCTTCGAATTAATTAGTTAAATTACTTACTTGAAGTTATATTTACATTATGCAATTAATTTGAATAGATTTGGGCCATTTGGAGTCGGGTACTCATTGCAATAACGTGATTTCAAGTTGATTCAGCTGGTTCAAGGTAAGTAGGTTGTGTAACCTTGCGTGGGGGATCTCCCTTTAGGATTTGGTATTGTTGATATATGAAATGCCTTGTATGTGAGGCGACGAGTGCGTACATATGCTAATTGTTGAAAATTCTATTTTCATTAAGTAACTATAACTGTGTTTTTCTTCCCTGTTTATACTACTTGCAATTTAAGCCTACTATTAGCTTAGGAAAGCATGTCTAAGTGATTTATTGTTTTACTTGTTCAAACTGCTTTATTTGAATTCTGTGCAGCATGCTAGGCTAGAAATACCCATTTTACCTTGGTATGAAATTGGATTGAATTGAGTATTCTTCGTGTTGCTGTTGTGTGTTTACTTTGGGACTATGGGCAATATCCCGGTAGATCCCTCTTGCCTGTTTATTTGGGACTACGGATTGATATTCCAATAGATCCCCCCTACACATTCATATTGGAACTACGGAACTGCACCTAGTAGATTCCCCCAATACTAGGTATATACATTGGGGGACTACGGATCGATATTCCGGTAGATCCCTCGCGCATTATGAGTTGGACTGCAGGATGACACCCGGGAGATCCACTAGATATTTACATTGGGGACTACAGGACAGTATCCTGGTAGATTCCCGGTTATTGGATATTTACATTTGGGGACTACAGGACGGTATCCTGGTAGATCCTCGGTTGCTGGATATTTACATTTGGGGACTACAGGACGGTATCCTGGAAGATCCCCAGTTGTTATCGCTGTGTGGAGTTACATTCCTTCTGTGATTTTTCTCTCCGTTGTAATTGTTGTTATCCTTATTATCAAGTGTTACTTCATTCTGTTTCATTTCCTTATATATATATATATTTTATTTAATCCATTAGGTCTCTGACCTTCTTCATCACTACCCGACCGAGGTTAGGCTTGGCACTTACTAGGTACTATTGTGGTGTACTCATACCCTTTCCTGCACATGTTTTCATGTGCAGATCCAAGTTCTTCGGCTCAACCCTACTATCTTTTAGGCGAGGCGATTCTTCAGAGACTTCGAGGTATATCTTCCGCGTCCGCAGACCGAGGAGTTCCGCTCCATTCTCTCTTGTAGCTATAGCCCTTATGTATTTCCTTTGATTTAGACATTCTGAAGTTAGAGCACTATGTAGTATACATAGCTTGTGATTTCACGAGATTCCAGGTTTTGGGAAATCTTTTTAGGTGATAGTGTGTATTTGTATATGACGAGCGGCATCTTAAATGTTTTCATTATGTTTATTCATAGTTTCTACTAGTTTTTATCTTTTGTTTCCTTTTTCAGCAAGTTGTTAGGTTTACCTAGCCGTAGAGACTAGGTGCCATCACGATAGTTCACGGAGGGTGAATTGAGGTCGTGAGAAGTTTGTATCAAAGCTCTAGGTTCATATAAGTCATGAATCACAAGCCGGTTTATTATAGTCTCGCGGATCGGTACGGAAATGTATGTACTTATTTACGAGAGGCTATGTAACTGTTAGGAAAATTCCACTTCATTTGATTTCCTTGTCGTGCGAGATTATTTGTATCACAATTCTAAACTTCTGTCTTCTATTCTCTCGTAGATAGTGAGGACACGTGATACCAGAGATGATCAGGAACCCGCGCCCCCTATTAGAGCTATAAGAGGTCGGGCCCAGGGTAGAGGCCGAGGAAGCGCATGCGGTACAGCCATAGCACCCGCGCGAGCTACCATCTAGGAGCCACCAGCAATTCCGTCGGAGCCCAAGCACCTGATATGCCCACTACTACTACTACTCCAGCTCTTCAGGAGACTCTTGCACAGTTCATGAGCATGTACACCACTCTGGCACAGGCAGGGTTGCTTTCCCTTGTTGCAGCCACATTTCAGGCTGGGGGAGGAGCATAGATTCCCGCCGCCCGCACTCTTGAGCAGCGAGTGCATGTTGATCAGGTCCCAGAAATTATTTCTGTTTAGCCTATAGCCCCAGTTCAACCCGAGGATAGGGCAGTAGCTTTCGAGGATGAGCATCAGAGGCTTGAGAGGTTCAAGAAGTACAAGCCTCCTGTATTCAGTGGTTTAGCATAAGATGATGCCCTGGGATTTCTGGAGGAGTGCTACTGTATCCTCCTCACTATGGGTATATCAGGATCGAGTAGGGTTTCTTTCACTACTTTCCAGTTTCAAGCGGCAGCCTATCAGTGGTGGCGCACTTATGAGTTGGACAGTCCAGATGAGGCAACTTCCTGACTTGGACTCAGTTTTCGGATATGTTCTTGAGAGAGTTTGTCCCTCAAAGCCTTAGGGAATGGCGCGCAGAGTTTGAGCATTTGCGCCAAGGTGCTATGACTATGTTAGAGTATGTTGTCCGTTTCGCCGATTTGGCTAGGCATGCACCAACCTTGGTTCCTATAGTTCGCGATAGAGTTCACTGGTTTATTGAGGAGCTCATTCCCAACATCAAGTCTAGCATGGCTTGGGAGATGGAGGTGAATATTTCTTATCAGCATGTGGTAAGCATTGCTAGAAGAGTGGAGGGTTGCTCGGTGCCTCAATTGTCAGCAAGTGTAATATGAGCACCAGAGACTAGGTGGGTTGCTTCAGAAGATAGAGATTTCAGAGTGGAAGTGGGAAAGGATCACCATGGACTTCGTAGTTAGACTTCCCCGGACATTGAGGAAGTTCGATGCCATTTGGATAATTGTGGATCGGCTGACCAAGTCTGTGCATTTCATTTTTGTGTGTACTACCTATTCTTCGGAGCGTTTAGCGGAGATTTATATCCGGGATATTATTCATCTGCATGGTATTCCAGTTTCCATCATTTCAGATAGAGGTACTCAGTTCACTCACGGTTTTGGAGGGTCGTATAGCATGAGTTAGGTACTCGGGTGTAGTTGAGTACAACATTTCACCCCCAAATGGACGGACAGTCTGAGTGCACTATTCAGATTCTTGAGGATATGCACCGTGTGTGTGTGATGGAGTTTGAAGGTTCTTGGGATCAGTTTTTGCCATTGGTAGAGTTTCCCTACAACAACAGTTATTAGTCCAGAATTTAGATGGCGTATATGAGGCATTGTATGGTAGAGTGTGTAGATCCCCGGTGGGTTGGTTTTAGCCGGGTAAGACTATATTATTGGGCACAAACTTGGTATAGGATGTTTTGGAGAAGGATAAGGTAATTCAGGATAGACTCCATACAGCCTAGTCTAGACAGAAGAGTTATGCAGACCAGAAGGTTCATGATGTTTCCTACATGGTCGTAGAACGAGTCTTGCTTCGGGTTTCACCTATGAAGGGCGTTATGAGATTTGGGAAGAAGGGGAAATTGAGTCCGAGGATTATTGGTCCCTTTGAGATATTGAGGCATGTTGGGGAGGTTGCTTTTGAGCTTGCCTTACCTCCCAGCTTGGTAGGAGTTCATCCGGTATTTCATGTTTTGATGCGCCGGAGGTATCACGGTGATCCGTCACACGTGTTGGATTTCAGTTTAGTCCAGTTGGACAAGGATCTATGTTATGTTTACGAGCCAGTGGCGATATTGGACAAGCAGGATCGAAAGTTGAGGTCAAAGAACATTTCATTGGTGAAGGTTCAGTGGCGGGGTCAGCCGATCGAGGAGGCGACTTGGGAGACCGAGCTGGATATGCACAGTCGTTACCCTCATCTTTTCACTACTTCAGGTATGTCTCTATGCTCGTTCAAGGACGAACAAATGTTTTAAGATGGGGAGGATGTAACGACGCGACCAGTCATTTTAAGAATTAAAGCCCCGTTCCCCTGTTAACTGTATTCCCCGTGTTTGTTTTTGCTATTGTGAGTGGTCGGGAGGATTTGTTTTATGTTTTAGAGTGTTTTGGGACACGTAGTCCCTAAATGAGAGCTTAAGCTTTAGAATTTGGACCGTATTTGGAGTTGTATGCAGACGGCCTCGGAATGGAATTTCATTGGTTCCATTAGCTCCATTGGGTGATTTAGGGCTTAGGGGGCATGTCTGGATTGTGTTTTGGAGGTCCGTAGCTTAATTGTGCTTGAAATGCCAAAAATTGAATTATTAAAGTTTCTGGTTCGATAGTGAGATTTTGATATCGGGGTCGGAATGGAATTCCGGAAGTTGGAGTAGGTCAGTTGTGTAATTTGGGACATGTGTACAAAATTTCAAGTCATTCGGATGAGGTTTGATAGACTTTTGATCGAAAGCGGAAATTAGAAGTTTTGTAAATCCATAGGCTTGGATTGGGGAGTGGTTTCTGGTTTTAGCATTGTTTTTTGTGATTTGAGGGTTGGAATAAGTTTGTATGATATTTTGGGATTGGTTGGCATGTTTGGTTGAGGTCCCGGGGGCCTCGAGTGAGTTTCGGGTGCTTAACGCAAGTTGATTTTGGACTTAGGCAAAAATCTAAGTGTTGAACCTGTCATAAGCGCACCTGCGTATGTGGGACTGCAGGTGCGGCGCCATAAAAGCGGCTTCGTAAGCGTAGAAGCAGGATTGTCCAGGCTCTAGGAAACTGCAGGTGCAACTAGGTGACCGCAAATGCGGGACCGCAGATGCGGACCCAACCAATTAAGTGATTTTTTGCACCTGTGATGCCTTTTCCGCAGGTGCAGGACCGTAGGTGCAGTAATTGAGCCGCTGAAGTGGATTCGCTGGTCAGAAAGAGGGAAGAAATGAGGGTTTGAAATCAAAATATGGAAAAACGATTTGGATCTCGGTTGAGGGCGATTTATCGAGGTTTTTTTAAGGAGAAGCATTGGGTAACGATTTTTATATTCATTTTGATCCTATAACTTTAATCAATCTTAGTTTTGTTATTTAATTTCAGATTTGGGATGGGAATTGGGGAAAAAGTTGAGGAAAAATCTTAGGCCTAATTTTGGGGTTTCGATCGAGGTTTTGGTATCGGATTTGAGGGATTTTGGTATGGTTAGACTCGTGAGTGAATGGGTGATCATAATTTGTAATTTTTACATGATTCCGAGACGTGGGCTCGGGGGACTTTTTGGGCGATTTTATTAATTTCATGTGTTAGCTTCGAATTAATTAGTTAAATTAGTTACTTGAAGTTATATTTATATTATGCAATTAATTTGAGTACATTTGGGCCATTTGGAGTCGGTACTCGCGGCAAGAACGTGATTTCAAGTTGATTGAGCTGGTTTCAGGTAGGTGGCATGTCTAACCTTGTGTGGGGGAACTCCCCTTGGGATTTGGTATTGTTGATATATGAAATGCCTTGTACGTGAGGTAACGCGTGCATACATGTTTTAATTGTTGAAAATCGTGTTTTCATTAAGTAACTATAATTGTGTTTTTCTTTCGTGTTTATACTACTTGCAATTTAAGCCTACTATTAGCTTAGGGAAACATGTCTATGTGACTTAATTGCTTTACTTGTTCAAACTGCTTTATTTGAATTTTCTGCAGCATGCTATGTTTGAAATACCGTTTTACCTAGGGTTTGAAATTGGATTGAACTGAATATTCTTCATGTTGCTACTATGTGTTTACTTTGGGACTACGGGCGATATCCCGGTAGATCCCCGTTTCATGTTTATTTGGGACTACAGATTGATATTTCGGTGGATCCCCCTGCACAGTTATATTGGAACTACGGGACTGTGCCCGGTAGATTCCCCCGGTACTGGGTATTTACATTTTAGGACTATGGATCGGGATTCCGGTAGATCCCCTGTGCACTATGATTGGACTACGGGATGACACCCAGGAGATCTACTGGATATTTACATTAGGGACTACAAGACGGTATCCTGGTAGATCCCCGATTGCTGGATATTTATATTTGGGGACTACAGAACGGGATCCCGGTAGATCCCCGGTTTCTATTGCTGTGTGGAGTTACATTCCTTCTGTGATTTTTCTCTTTGTTGTAATTATTGTTATCCTTATTATCCTGTGTTACTTTATACCGTCTCATTTCCTTATATATATATATATGTATGTATATATATATATATATATATATATATATATATATATATATATATATATATATATATATATATGTACATATCAGTAGGGCCCTGACCTTCCTCGTCATTACCCAACCGAGGTTAGGCCTGGCACTTATTGGGTACAGTTGTGGTGTACTCATGCCCTTTACTGCACATATTTTCATGTGTAGATCGAGGTTCTTCGGCTTAGCCCTATTATCCTTGAGGCGAGGCGATTCTTCAGAAACTTCGACGTATATCTACCACGTCCGCAGACCAAGGAGTCCCTCTCCATTCTCTCTTGTAGCTATAACCCATTTGTATTTCCTTTGATTTAGACATTCTGAAGTTAGAGCAATATGTAGTATCCATAGCTTGTGATTTCATGAGATTTCGGGTTTTAGAAAGAAAAAAAAATCAGTTGAGAGTGTGGATTTGTATATGCCGAGTGGCATCTTAAACGTTTTAATTATGTCTGTCCATAGTTTCTACTAGTTTTTATATGTTGTTTCCTTTTTTCAAAAATTGTTAGGCTTACCTGGTCGTAAAGACTACGTGCCAGCAAGATAGTTCACGGAGGGTGAATTGGCTTCGTGATAATAAGGTTATGGGTAATGTTTATCTTCAAAAATTTTCGAAATCCGGGCATGTGGGCCTGGGGGTGAATTTTAGAAATTCTTCAAATTGGGTTAGGAAATGACCTTGATGGTTAGGATGTGAACTCTTGAGCATGCATTGATTCATTCATATATCATTTGTCTAGTTTCGGGTCGTTTGGCACCTATTGGAGAATTGAAAGCACAATTTTGGACCGGGAAGTGAGCTTTGAGATGAGGTAAGTCTCCTTTATAACCTTGTGAGAGGGAATTAACCCCGTAAGTGAGTTAAATAAATGTGTGTACCTATTTATGGGGGCTATGTACGTACGAGGTGACGAGAGTCCGTATGTAGCTACTATAATGCCATTGTACGGGTAGTTTAGGACATGTATCATGCTTTACTTGAAGTGTTTGTGCCCTTACTTGCTAATTCAATTACTTAAGTCATCGGAATTTGATAAAAAAGTGTAAAAGTTTAAACTCATTTACTCTAAAGAATTAATTTAATACTTGACTGTAAATGTGAAATTTGCGTTTCCTTTGAATATAAATTGCTATTTGTGGATCGGCCCGAACGTCTCGGTAGTAAATAGATGCATCTATGGTTCGCGCCGTTCCACCCTTCAGTAGTGCACAATTAAATATTATTTTGGATCGGGACGTACGAACCTCAGCATGATATGCGCATGACTTGATTGATTGTTTTGGGATTATTGATGATCGATGTTGCCTCATTGGCCGCAGATATAAATTGTTAAAATAGGAAAATAAATTTAGAAATCTCCTACTAACAAAAGAATTGTTTACCTCCTTCATTTTATTGAGTTTATAGTCATCTTATAAAACCCATGATTTATCATATTATCGATATATTATTTCTTGCCAAAGTAAGTGTTGGATTCGACCTATCGTCACTACATCTTCGAGATTAGACTTGATACTTACAGGGTACTCATTTTTTTCGTACTCATACTAGACTTGTTGTAAAACATTTTTACAAGCACATGCATGGCTAGTGGCCTAGTGGGTGCAGCGGCATGGTTGACATGCGGACTTAGGTGAGCTGCATCTTATGTACGATCCGCAGCCAGCAGAGTATCTTTCAGAGTTATTGTATTTTCTTTTTCTGTCCAACTTTGTAATCTAGACAATTATTGTATTTCATTTATTTCCTAATAAATTCTCATGCACTTGTGATACCTGGTTCTAGGGGGATTATGGGATATTTAGTACTGAATTGGAAAACATTATTATTAATCTTTAAAGTTCTTCTTTACTAGTTAAATTGAAGAAAATTTATGGTTTTAGAAATATAAAAAATGAGAATTTATTTAACTATTTAGTGTTGGCTTGCCTGATAGTGGTGTCTAGCGCCATCACGACCTTTATCGTATTTTAGGTCGTGACAACATGGTATCAGAGTACTAGGTTCACTTAGGTCTCACGAGTCATGATCAAGTCTAGTAGAGTCTTCCGGATTATTACGGAGACGTCTGTACTTATCTTCGAGAGGCTACAGGGCTATTAGGGGCACTTTTCTTTTTGATTCCTCATCGTGTGAATTGATCCTTTTGAGGCCTGTACATTTATTTCTTTCATATTCAATATTATGCGATGTGAAGTGCTTGTTATGGATTAGGAATCAAGGAATTGTCATGGTACTATAGATATGGTGCAGGATGTTTCTGCATGCATATTTGATTGGGCTATTACCATCGTATTTCGGAAGGTCGTCTTATCGTTTCAGCTCAGTATCCGTATAACCTAAGGTTTTGAGATTTTGCATTGATTATTATGATGATTCTCGCATTGATATCGCACATTATTTTGTGTAATGATAGGAGGCTTGTTTCGGCGTCGGGCATTGAATAACCTGAAAGGAGGTTTTACACAGTGCATGATTCAGAGATTCAGTATTCTATTTCTGGTGGAGGAAAGGCGATCAGACTAGGAATGTTTAGATTTTGGTTGATTGAGTAACGAGGCTTTGTATTTTCGAGCGTGGTAGCATTCTCAATTGTGATGTGGTGTCATCAATCTTGTTGAACGAGTTAAGGTTCGTCGATGTTACGACCTTCTTCAATTTGCCTTCGGGAAGGGTATTGTGAAATAATGCCAGAGGAGTGGCTATCATAGATCATGGTATGTGGTGGTTCAGGATTGAATCGACGTTCTTAGTGTAGATGGCTTGAGAAAGATGATTCTTATAAAGGTTTAAAGTTAGTAGTGATCTAGTGGTGCAAGTGCTACAGAGATAGATTCTGATTTAAGCCAACAACTGGGCGGCGAAGGATGGGGAAGTACATGTGCGAGGTGTCTTGCAGTGGTTAAATATCTAGAAGGCCAGATGGAAGAAGCACAAGTCGAGTAGTTTCTTAAAGGAGAGGGTTTAACCTAAGTGGGAGAGTGTCAGAGTAGCATATGGGTTCTGCGATAGGATAGCTACGCCTTGAGAATAGTTTAGAGCAATTTTGGATTTATGGTGGACAGTGACTAGGTCTACGGACTTAATTTGAAATATTGTATATTATACAGCGGGGGATTGGATACAACAGAAATGAGTTGCTTGATACGAAGAAGGATACATCATGACTTTGGATTTGAAGCTATTGTCGCACCTTTAGTTGATGTCCATGTGGAGTGAACCGACTTGTATAGCTGATCGTAGTATTTGTACCCAGTGCAGCGACATTGGAATATGTGAGCATGTAATTTCCACATGTGGGTTATCCCCTATGAGCAGGTCAGCGGTCACGTGGTTAATGAAGCTTCTACGAAGAATTCTACTCGCTATCCGGTGAGAGGTCGAATATGTAAATGTAGCTAGTAATTCAGAGTGTTCATGAAATGGTTAACAGAAGGATTTCGAGGAATTTGGAAATTTGATTGTGCAAGATCATGTCAACAATGAAAAAAGAATCTTGGTGGGTTCCAGGTTTATGCAAAAGTAGCTCCAAGCTAAGCGGGAGAGCCCTACCGTCTACGAATTTGGATTTACATGGTTGTCTACTTGTGAAGTTTCTGGTTATCAACATGTTATGGGTTATTACGACTGAGGAAAGAGAACATCAGTGTTTAATTTGAGTAAAGTATTTGAGAAATATGCGCTATAATTGGCCTTATCGATCCATGTTTAGGCTTCGGGAAGGCTCAAGATTTGTGTTTCGTATAGAGGTGATTTACAAGGAAAGTGATTCAGTCGAGTGCTTCTTTGAGAGGGTGTTCATGTGATAGCACAGCCTTGGAGTTGATTATATTCGGGACCAAGTCAGAGTGGGTGACTCTCAATAACTGTCCAAGGGGATTCAAAAGTTAAAGTGCGGTGCTTGGGGATTTCGAGTCCGTAGTATGGGTGAGTGTCGAGCTTTTGCAATGGATTATGAAAAGGGGCTTGGAGTGTTCTATGTTATGTTCGGTCTGTAGGGTAACATGAGAGGAATGGAGAGAATGAATTTGGATTTATAGAAGAATTTCCAAAATGGGTGTACCATTTGAAGATGCAAATGTGCGCACAAGGAGGGTATGAGATGATTCGTGGGGTTTGGGACAACTTGGTCTCATGAAATGGGATCACTCAGTATGAGTACGAATTGATTTCATTATATTTGGAATTGATCCATTGTTATTTATAAGGAAAGTCTAGAGTAAATTAGAAGAAGTTGGTTCAGTTAGCAATGGTTGAATTGACATGGTGGTGGCAATGATCATTTCCTTCAGCATGTTAGGGTATGCATATGATTGGTGGCAATACGTGCGAGGCTTGGGGGCCGCTGTAGTTTGATTTATTTAGAAATATTCAATTATAATGGTTTGATAAATGTAGACGGACCCCGGAAGAGTTATCGTGGCTTAGACCCCTACTTGAGGATTGTATTTTTTGCGTTTATGGGAATTGAGTCGCGTGTTGCAATGGTTCTCCTAAAATGAGTTAAGTGAAAGGTTTCTATATGATGAAGTGTGTATCCTATTAGTGGTTCAGGAGTTATGATGGAATTCTTGTGCTCTCACGCATTGGTAGGATATGTGCGGTAAGCGACATGAAATTTGAAAGTTGAGTATCGAGGTTGCAGTTTGGTTTTGACAAGAATGTCATGAGCTCGGATGAGCAAGAAAGGATTCAGATGTTTAGAGTAAGCTATTGTCTTTAGTGTCACCTGAGGTCGGTGTCATGTGTAAGAGGCTTTGTATACTGATATGCGGAGCCTTGATTTGCTTTACAACATTAATATGGCTGGTGGTATAGATGTGTAGACTTGTTACCTGGTGTGGAACGTCCTGGGAGCGTGACCATGGGAAGATTGTATAAGTGTGACATGTAGTCACTTGATTAATCGAATATTGGAACCAAGTATAGAGATTTTGGTAGTATCGTTCATGTGAGAATTTATGCTTGAAGGGCGCTCAGTTCATTTGGTTGTGGACTGTGGAAGTTTTTCCCGGATCGACGGTTGTTCTTGTGTGTTATGGGAGAAAGGTTATTGCGGATCATTGAAATGTTATTAGCATAGTGCGATACAATCAGAATCAACTTGGATGGATCTAAATGTGAACGTGGAATCTATTTTAGGCTGGTTGTATTCATTTTAGCATAGCACTCCTTGTAGAGGAGTATTTAGACGTTGGATGTTGTTTCGTCATCGGCTATTTCATGTAATACTATATTATCCCATGTGAGTTGTGAAACAACATGATAAATTTCATACGTGTTGAGGTCCGATGTAGCGATGGTATTATGTGAGCATGATAGCTCTCGAGATTTAGATCATATATCGCACCTTAGTTGTTCTTGAGTTTTGTATCGTATGGCGCTATCCGTCTCCGCAGGGATGGTATTATGCACTTGGAGTGCTTGTGGCCAATATTCGGGTATTTTGTAGTCATGATCATTCTAGCTCGTTAAGTATCTCCTTATATAGATTTTATGTGTGGATCGGGTTGCACGCCACAACAGTGTGATGTTGAGTACAATCCCTTATATTTATTCTTATGTGTGTTTTGTTTCCCATTTTCTGAGGAAGGTTCATAACACCTTTTCGGTTGTCTAATTAGTTATGTAGGTTGAGTAGTCCATTCCAGAGTTCATCTTCCTTATGTATCACATTTGAGTTGGTAGCTTGTTGGCACATTGTGGAAACATATGAGACCTTTGGTCGTGTCTGAAGTGGCTTATTGCCTGAGCATCTCGTACTGGGTGAGGAGAGATTATTGGACCTAGGATCAGTGCGATCGAATTTATATGAAGTATATTAAAGAGAAAATATAGTTATTTGGTTCATGATGAGGCAATGGATCTTGTCAAGAGAATAAACTTAGTGAATTATTGACTCAGCAGTTGGTCATAAATTTCTACATATATTTTTCGTCGTGGCAGTATTGCAAGAATTGGAAAAAGACTTATATATATCAGAGGGTGCATTGTGAGCATCGAATTCGTGAAATTTTGGCTATTGTTATTAGAAGATATTATTATGGTCATGTGAGTTATGCGGTGCATGGTGTGGATTCGGCAATGGTATGCGATCATGTATTGGGCATCGTGTAGTGATTGATATGTTGTTCGTATGGTGGAAGCAGGCCTGGCAGGGAATTTCAGATGTTTGAATTGGGCCCCAAGATTATTTGACTAAATAAAAGGGATAATCTTCAGATTAGCTCAAGCTAATGTGCCCAACTGAGTTGTGATAGAACATGTAGGTGCACAAGTGTTTAATAGTGATTACAGGCAACTCCAAAGCAGTTCTTAGCACGTTCGAGGATGAACGTATGTATAAGTCAGAAAGAATGTAACGACCCAACCGGTCATTTTGAGATCTAGCATGTTTAAATCCACATTTAAACCATGTATTTAACTTGTAATAGGTGGGAGTCACATACCTTGTGTTTCTTGATGAAAATATCCCCTTGAAGCTCTCCAAAATCGCCCAAACCAAGAGATAAAATGAGTGAAATGGGCAAAATCTCGACTTAAAATAATTTGCCCAGGCCCGTCCTTATTCACGATCGCGGAAAGACCATTGCGATCGCAAAGGACAAAAAATGCATTGCCTCTAATTTCCTCTTTGCATTCGTATCAGCTAGGCTGCATTCTTGATGCCTTTAGATCCTACCGCTTCGCGTTCGCGGTAGAAGCTCCGCATCCGCGAAGGCTTAAAAGCTCCAGGTTCCCCAGTCCCCTTCCTTCTTCGCGATCGCAACCCCTGTGTCGCGTTCGCGTAGGCATGCTCCAGTTCTCCTCTGTGTTGGCGACCTATGTGTCGCATTCGCGTTGTGTAAAATCCTCAGCCCAAAGTATCCTTCGCGAATGCGAGAGACCCTTCGCGTTTGTGAAGGAGGAAACAAGATATCAACACCAACAACTTAGCCAAATCATACCAAACCATTCTAAAAAATAACACGAACCTACTCGAGGCCTCAAATCATACCAAATAATATCAAACATACGAATTGCACCTCAATTCAAGCCTAATGAACTATTAAACTTCTAAAATCCACATCCGATGCCGGAACCTATCAAATCACGTCTGATTGACCTCAAATTTTCACCCAAGTCACGTTTGACATTATGGACCTTCTCTAACTTCCAGAATTGGAATCCGAACCTGATATCAAAAAGTCCATCACTTGTCAAACTTCCCAAAAACCATAAATTTTCTAACTTTAGCCAAATGACCCCGAAATGACCTACGGACCACCAAATCCACATCCAGACACGCTCCTAAGACCTGAATCACCATACAGATCTATTCCCAATCTCGAAATCCCAAATAGATATCGATAACATTGAAGTACATTTCAACCCAAATTCATGAAATTATTCCAAAATGCCAACTTTCCACAATAAGCATCATAACGCTCCCAGTTCATCCAAAAGTTGATCCGGACGTACGTCTAAGTCATTTACTCAAAAGTCAAACTTTAGTCAATTCTTCCAACTTAAAGCTTCCGAAATTAGAGATTTCTTTCCAAATCAACTCCAAACTCCCTAAAAATCCAATTCTGACCATATTTACAAGTCATAATACATTAAGTGGAGCTACTCATGGCCTCAAACCACCAAACAACATGCTATAGCTCATAAAGACCGGTCGCGTGGTCAAAATTGAAATTCGGGAAGTTCAAAGTTGATTGGGAAACAGAATTCTCATTTCGGAAGCTTTAAGTTGAAAGATTCTAACTAATGTTGGATTTTGAGTAAGCGACCTTGAAATCGGGATATGAAGGTTCTAGCAGGTTCGTATGATGATTTTGGACTCAACCGTATGTCCAGATCTGGTTTTGGATAACCCGAGAACTTTCGGCTCCTAATGTGGAAGTTAGCATTTTGGAAAAAATTCATAAATTTGGTTTAAAGTGCATTTCAATGTTATCGATGTTCGTTTGGGGTTTTGAGTCTGTAATAGCTCCGTATGGTGATTCTAGTGTTTGGAGCACATCTGGAAGTGGATCTGGAGGTCCGTAGGTCAATTTGGGGTAATTTGACGAAAGTTAGAAATTTCAAGGTTTTTAAAGAGTTTGACCGGAAGTGGACTTTTGATATAGGGGTCGGATCCTGATTTTAGAAGTTGGAGTAGGTCTATAATGTTATATTTTACTTGTGTGCATAATTTGTGGTCAATCAAACGTAATTTGATAGGTTTTGGCATCAAATGTAGAAGTTTGAAGTTTTAAAATTATTAAGCTTGAATTGGAGTGTGATTCATGGTTTTAGCGATGTTTGATATTATTTGAAATCTCGACTAAGTTAGTAATGTGTTTTGGGACATGTTTGTACATTTGATTAAGGTTTTAGGGGCCTTGGGTGGGTCCTAGATGGTTAACGAATCAAGTTTCAAAGGATGCTAAAGTGCACCAGTTTTTGTGTAATCGCACCTGCGCAAGTTTGACCGCAGGTGCGTGACCATAGAAGCCGGGAAATGGTCGCATGTTTGGTTGAGGTTTTGGAATTGGTTGGCATGTTTGGTTGGGGTCCCCGGGCCTCGGGTGAGTTTCGGGTACTTAACAGAAGCTGATTTAGGACTTAGGCAAAAATCTAAGTGATGAACCTGTCATAACCGCACCTACGTGTGTGGGACCATAGGTGCGGCACTGTAGAAGTGGATTGTTAGCTCAGAATTGGAATTGGCCAGGCTCTAGGAAACCGCAGGTGCGGCTGGGTGACCCTAGATGCGGACACAGCCTGCGATGCCTTTTCTACAGGTGCGGGACCGCGTGTGCGGTAATTGAACCGCAGAAGCGGAATCGATGGTTAGAAAAAGGGAAGAAACGAGGGTTCAAAATCAAAACTTGGAAATATGATTTGGAGCTCGATTGAGGGCAATTTCTCGAGGGTTTTTGAAGGAGAAGCATTGGGTAATGATTTCTATCATAATTTTGATCCTAGAACTATAATCTAATCTTAGTTTTGTCATTTAATTTCGGATTTGGGATGAGAATTGGGGAAAAGTTGAAGAAAGTTTTGAGGCCTAATTTTTGGGTTTTGATCGAGGTTTTGGTATAGGATTTGAGGGATTTTGGTATGGTTTGACCCTTGAGTGAATGGGTGTTCATAATTTGTGATTTTTATAGGATTCTGAGATGTGGGCCCGAGGGACTTTTTGAGCGATTTTCTTAATTTCGCATGTTAGCTTCGAATTAATTAGTTAAATTACTTATTTGAAGTTATACTTACATTATGCAATTAATTTGAATAGATTTGGGCCATTTGGAGTCGGGTACTCACTGCAAGAACGTGATTTCCAGTTGATTCAGCTGGTTCAAGGTAAGTAGCTTGTCTAACCTTACGTGGGGGATCTCCCTGTAGGATTTGGTATTGTTGATATATGAAATGCCTTGTATGTGAGGTGACGAGTGCGTACATGTGCTAATTGTTGAAAATTCTATTTTCATTAAGTAACTATAACTGTGTTTTTCTTCCCTATTTATACTACTTGCAATTTAAGCCTACTATTAGCTTAGGGAAGCATGTCTAAGTGATTTATTGCTTTACTTGTTCAAACTGCTTTATTTGAATTCTGTGCAACATGCTAGGTTAGAAATACCCATTTTACCTTGTTATGAAATTGGATTGAATTGAGTATTCTTCGTGTTGCTATTGTGTGTTTACTTTGGGACTATGGGCAATATCCCGGTAGATCCCTCTTGCCTGTTTATTTGGGACTACGGATTGATATTCCGGTAGATCCCCCCTACACAGTCATATTGGAACTACGGAACTGCACCTAGTAGATTCCCCCAGTACTAGGTATATACATTGGGGGACTACGGATCGAGATTCCGGTAGATCCCTCGCGCATTATGAGTTGGACTACGGGATGACACTCGGGAGATCCACTAGATATTTACATTGGGGACTATATGACAGTATCCTGGTAGATCCCCGATTGTTGGATATTTACATTTGGGGACTACAGGACGATATCCTGGTAGACCCTCGGTTGCTGGATATTTACATTTGGGGACTACAGGATTGTATCCTGGTAGATCCCCAGTTGTTATCGCTGTGTGGAGTTACATTTCTTCTGTGATTTTTCTCTCCGTTGTAATTGTTGTTATTCTTATTATCCTGTGTTACTTCATACTGTTTCATTTCCTTATATATATATATATATATATATATATATATATATATATATATGTATGTATGTATGTATATGACCATTAGGTCTCTGACCTTCTTCATCACTACCCGACCGAGGTTAGGCTTGGCACTTACTAGGTACTATTGTGGTGTACTCATACCCTTTCCTGCACATGTTTTCATGTGCATATCCAAGTTCTTCGGCTCAACCCTACTATCTTTTAGGCGAGGCGATTTTCAGAGACTTCGAGGTATATCTGCCGCGTCCGCAGACTGAGGAGTTCCGCTCCATTCTCTCTTGTAACTATAGCCCTTATGTATTTCCTTTGATTTAGACATTCTGAAGTTAGAGTACTATGTAGTATACATAGCTTGTGATTTCACGAGATTCCAGGTTTTAGGAAATCTTTTTAGGTGATCGTGTGTATTTGTATATGACGAACGACATCTTAAATGTTTTCATTATGTTTATTCGTAGTTTCTACTAGTTTTTATCTTTTGTTTCCTTTTTCAGCAAATTGTTAGGTTTACCTAGCCGTAGAGACTAGGTGTCATCACGATAGTTCACGCAGGGTGAATTGAGGTCGTGAGAAGTTGGTATCAAACCTCTAGGTTCATATAAGTCATGAATTACAAGTCGGTTTATTAGAATCTCGCGGATCGGTACAGAGATGTATGTACTTATTTACGAGAGGCTATGTAACTGTTAGGAAAATTCCACTTCATTTGATTTCCTTGTCGTGCGAGATTATTTGTATCACAATTCTAAACTTCTGTCTTCTATTCTCTCGTAGATAGTGAGGACACGTGATACCAGAGATGATCAGGCACCCGCGCCCCCTACTAGAGCCGTCAGAGGTCGGGCCTAGGGTAGAGGCCGAGGATGCGCATGCGGTACAGTCATAGCACCCGCGCGAGCTACCACCAAGGAGCCACCAGCAGCTTCCGTTGGAGCCCAAGATCCTGATATGCCCACTACTACTACTACTCCAGCTCTTCAGGAGACTCTTGCATAGTTCATGAGCATGTACACCTCTCTGGCTCAGGCAGGGTTGCTTTCCCTTATTGCAGCCACATCTCAGGCTGGGGGAGGAGCATAGATTCCCGCCGCCCGCACTCCTGAGCAGCGAGTGCATGTTGATCAGGTCCCAGAAATTATTTCTGTTTAGCCTATAGCCCCAGTTCAACCCGAGGATAGGGCAGTGGCTTTCGAGGATGAGCATCAGAGGCTTGAGAGGTTCAAGAAGTACAAGCCTCGTGTATTCAGTGGTTTAGCATCAGATGATGCCCTGGGATTTCTGGAGGAGTGCTACTGTATCCTCCTCACTATGGGTATATCAGGATCGAGTAGGGTTTCTTTCACTACTTTCCAGTTTCAAGCGGCAGCCTATCAGTGGTGGCGCACTTATGAGTTGGACAGTCCAGATGAGGCAACTTCCTGACTTGGACTCAGTTTTCGGATATGTTCTTGAGAGAGTTTGTCCCTCAAAGCCTTAGGGAATGGCGCGCAGAGTTTGAGCATTTGCGCCAAGGTGCTATGACTATGTTAGAGTATGTTGTCCGTTTCACCGATTTGGCTAGGCATGAACCAGCCTTGGTTCCTATAGTTCACGATAGAGTTCACTGGTTTATTGAGGAGCTCATTCCCAACATCAGGTCTAGCATGGCTTGGGAGCTGGAGATGAATATTTCTTATCAGCATGTGGTAAGCATTGCTAGAAGAGTGGAGGGTTTGCATGCTCGAGATAGAGATGAGAGGGAGGCTAAGAGGTCTCAAGAGTCAGGCCATTATTCTGGTGTCCGTGCTCCAGCTACGGTTCATCATGGTAAGGGTTATATGAGTTGCCCCGTTCATTAAGCTCTCTAGCAGCCAGTGGTATTCTAGCTCCTCCAAGGCCTCAGGAGCCTTATTATGCACATATAGTATCTAGTGCACCTCCTGTGCGGGGTGCTTTCAGTGGTCAGTCCAGTAGACCTGGCCTGATCTAGTCACAGCCGCCACGTCCTCCTAGATCTTATTTTGAGTGTGGTGACAAATACCATATGGTGAGGGATTGCCCCAGACTTAAGAGGGGTGCACCTCCACAGACTTCTCATCCATAGCACGCTCCGCAGAATAATTAGGCTATGATCATAGCACCAGTTGCTACCCTACCTGCTCAGTCAGCTAGAGGTGGAGGTCGGGGTGGTAGAGGTCGCCCTAGAAAGGGAGGCCAGGCCAGATATTATGCCTTTCCTACCCATACCGAGGTTGTCGCCTCTGATTCTGTCATCACAAGTATTGTCCTGGTTTGTCATAGAGATGCATCAGTTTTATTCGATCCAAGATCCACCTATTCTTATTTGTCTTCTTATTTTGCCCCGTATTTGGGTGTGTCTCAGATTCTTTGAGTTCCTCTGTTTATGTTTCTACTCCTGTGGGAGATTCTCTCATTGTGGACTGTGTTTATCGGTCATGTTTGCTTTCTCTTAGTGGTTTTGAGACCAGAGTCGATTTATTATTCCTTAGCATGGTAGATTTTGATGTTATCTTGGACATGGACTGGTTGTCTCCCCATTATGCTATTCTCGATTGTCACACCAAAACCGTAACGCTGGATATGCCAGGTGTACCACGAGTAGAGTGAAGGGGTACCTTAGATCACACTCCAAATTGAGTTATTTCTTTCCTTAAAGCTCAGTGAATGGTTGAGAAGGGGTGTGATGCGTAATTGGCCTATATGAGAGATGTTAGTGTTGATACCCCTATAATTGATTCAGTCCTAGTAGTACGGGATTTCTTTTATGTGTTTCCATATGATCTTCCAAGCATGTCACCGATAGAGATATAGATTTTGGCATTGATCTGTTGTCGGGCACTCAGCACATTTCTATTCCTCCGTATCGTATGGCTTCTCCTAAGTTGCTGGAGTTGAAGGATCAATTATAGGAATTTCTTGATAAGGGTTTTATTCTGCCTAGTGTATCACCTTGGGGTGCTCCTGTCTTGTTTGTGAAGAAAAAGTATGGTTCTATGCGTATGTGCATTGATTATCACTAGTGGAACAAAGTTACAATGAAGAACCATTATCCTTTACCTCGTATCGATGATTTGTTTGACCAACTACAGGGTGCACAAGTGTTTTCTAAGATTGACTTACGTTCAGGTTACCATCAGTTGAAGATTCGGGAGCCAGATATCACGAAAACTGCTTTTAGAACTCAGTATGGTCATTACGAGTTTCTTGTTATGTCATTTGGATTGACCAATGCCCCAACAACCTTCATGCATTTGATGCAAAGTGTATTTTGGCCATATCTTGACTCGTTCGTCATTGTTTTTATTGATGATATTCTAGTATACTCTCGGAGTTTGGAAGATCATGAGCAAAACCTGTCTCGAAATGTGAGTTTTCGTTGGATTCCATGGCATTCTTGGGTCATATGGTATCGAGTGAGGGGGTAAAGCTGGACCCGAAGAAGGTGGAAGCAGTGCAGAGTTGGCCTAGACCGTCCTCAGCTATAGAGATTCGTAGTTTTCTTGGCTTGGCAGGTTATTATCATCAATTTATTGAGGGATTTTCATCTATTGCAGTGCCTATGAGCAGACTGACCTAGAAGGGTGCTCTGTTCCAGTGGACGGAAGAGTGTAGGGAGAGCTTCCAAAAGCTCAAGACGGCTTTGACTACAACCAGTGTTTTGATATTTCTTACAGGTTCGGGGTCATATATTGTGTATTGTGATGCCTTGAGGATTGGCCTTAGTGCGATATTGATGTAGGACTGTAGGGTGATTGCCTACACATCCAGACAGTTGAAGGTACATGAGAAGAATTATCATGTCCATGATTTTAAGTTAGCTGCTATTGTTCACGCCCTGAAGATATGGCGTCCATACTTGTACGGTGTGCCTTGTGAGATTTATACTGATCGCCGGAGTTTGCAGCACATGTTCAAGCAGAAGGATCTTAATTTGCACCAGAGGAGGTGGTTAGAGCTTCTGAAGGACTAAGATATCACTATTTTATATCACCCAGGCAAGGTCAATGTGGTGGCTGATGCTTTGAGTCACCGGACGGAGAGTTTGGGGAGTTTGGCTTATTTACCAGCAGCGGAGATGCCCATGGCGATGGATGTTCAGGCTTTAGCCAATAAGTTTTTGAGATTGGATCTTTTGGAGCCCAGTCGGATTCTAGCTTGCGTGGTTTCATGGTCTTCTTTATTTGATCGTATCAGGGAGGGTCAGTATGATAACCCTCATTTCCTTGTCCTCAAGGACAAAGTTCTGCACGGTGATGCCAGAGATGTGACTGTTGGTGATGACGGAGTATTGAGGATGCAGGGTTAGGTATGTGTACCCAATGTTGATGGACTTCGGGAGTTGATTTTAGAGGAGGCCCATAGTTCACGTTATTCTGTCCACCTGGTTGTCACGAAGATGTACCAGGATTTGAGATAGTACTATTGGTGGAGGCATATGAAGAAAGATATAGTTGGGTTTGTTGATCGGTGCCTCAATTGTCAGCAAGTATAATATGAGCACCAGAGACTAGGTGGGTTGCTTCAGAAGATAAAGATTTCGGAGTGGAAGTGGGAAAGGATCACCATGGACTTCGTAGTTGGACTTCCTCGGACATTGAGGAAGTTCGATGCCATTTGGATAATTGTGGATCGGCTGACCAAGTCTGTGCATTTCATTCTTGTGTGTACTACCTATTCTTCGAAGCGTTTAGTGGAGATTTATATCCGGGATATTATTTGTCTGCATGGTATTCCAATTTCCATCATTTTAGATAGAGGTACTCAGTTCACATCACGGTTTTGGAGGGCCATATAGCATGAGTTAGGTACTCGAGTGTAGTTGAGTACAACATTTCACCCCTAAAATCACATCTAGGGGTTCCGAGGGATTTCAAGGTTTCAATGCCTCTAAAACTTAAAACAAATCCTCCCGACCACTCACAATAGTAAAAACAAACACGGGGAACACAGTTAACAGGGGAACGAGGCATTAATTCTTAAAATGACCGGTCGCGTCGTTACATCCTCCCCTAGATGTGAGTGGAGTTGAGTACAACATTTCACCCCTAAAACCTAGTTCACATCTAGGGTTTCATTAGTTCTATTAGCTCCATTGGGTGATTTAGGGCTTAGGGGGCATGTCTGGATTGTGTTTTGGAGGTCCGTAGCTTAATTGTGCTTAAAATGCCAAAAATTGAATTATTAAAGTTTCTGGTTCGGTAGTGAGATTTTGATATCGGGGTCGGAATGGAATTCCGGAAGTTGGAGTAGGTCATTTGTGTAATTTGGGACATGTGTGCGAAATTTCAGGTCATTCGGATGAGGTTTGATAGACTTTTGATCGAAAGCGGAAATTGGAAGTTTTGTAAATCCTTAGGCTTGAATTGGGGAGTGGTTTGTGGTGTTAGCATTGTTTGTTGTGATTTAAGGGTTGGAATAAGTTCGTATGATATTTTGGGATTGGTTGGCATGTTTGGTTGAGGTCCTGGGGGCCTCGAGTGAGTTTCGGGTGCTTAACACAAGTTGATTTTGGACTTAGGCAAAAATATGAGTGTTGACCCTGTCATAAGCGCACCTGCGTGTGTGGAACTGCAGGTGCGGCGCCATAAAAGTGGCTTGGTAAGCGTAGAAGCGGAATTGTCCAGGCTCTAGAAAACTGCAGGAGCAATTGGGTGACCGCAAATGCGAGACCGCAGATGCGGACCCAACCAATTAAGTGATTTTTTGCACCTGTGATGCCTTTTCCGCAGGTGCAGGAACGTAGGTGCAGTAATTGAACCGCTGAAGCGGATTCGCTGGTCAGAAAGAGGGAAAAAACGAGGGTTTGAAATCAAAACTTGGAAAAATGATTTGGATCTCGGTTTAGGGCGATTTATCGAGGGTTTTTTAAGGAGAAGCATTGGGTAACGATTTCTATCTTCATTTTGATCCTAGAACTTTAATCAATCTTAGTTTTGTCATTTAATTTCAGATTTGGGATGGGAATTGGGGAAAAGTTGAGGAAAAATCTTAGGCCTAATTTTGGGGTTTCGATCGAGGTTCTGGTATAAGATTTGAGAGTTTTTGGTATGGTTAGAATCGTGAGTGAATGGGTGATCATAATTTGTGATTTTTACCTGATTTCGAGACGTGGGCCCGGGGGAATTTTTGGGCGATTTTATTAATTTCATGTGTTAGCTTCAAATTAATTAGTTAAATTAGTTACATGAAGTTATATTTATATTTTGCAATTAATTTGAGTACATTTGGGCCATTTGGAGTCGGTACTCGCGGCAAGAACGTGATTTCAAGTTGATTGAGCTGGTTTCAGGTAGGTGGCATGTCTAACCTTGTGTGGGGGAACTCCCCTTAGGATTTGGTATTATTGATATATGAAATGTCTTGTACGTGAGGTGACGCGTGCGTACATGTTTTAATTGTTGAAAATCGTGTTTTCATTAAGTAAATATAATTGTGTTTTTCTTTCGTGTTTATACTACTTGCAATTTAAGCCTACTTTTAGCTTAGGGAAGCATGTCTATGTGACTTAATTGCTTTACTTGTTCAAACTGCTTTATTTGAATTTTGTGCAGCATGCTAGGTTTGAAATACTGTTTTACCTAGGGTTTGAAATTGGATTGAATTGAATATTCTTCATGTTGCTACTATATGTTTACTTTGGGACTACGGGCGATATCCCGGTAGATCCCCGTTGCATGTTTATTTGGGACTGCAGATTGATATTTCGGTGGATCCCCCTGCACAGTTATATTGGAACTACGGGACTGTGCCCGGTAGATTCCCCCGGTACTGGGTATTTACATTTTAGGACTATGGATCGGGATTCCGGTAGATCCCCTGTGCACTATGATTGGACTACGGGATGACACCCAGGAGATCTACTGGATATTTACATTAGGGACTACAAGACGGTATCCTGGTAGATCCCCGATTGCTGGATATTTATATTTGGGGACTACAGAACGGATCCCGGTAGATCCCCGGTTTCTATTGCTGTGTGGAGTTACATTCCTTCTGTGATTTTTCTCTTTGTTGTAATTATTGTTATCCTTATTATCCTGTGTTACTTTATACCGTCTCATTTCCTTATATATATATATATGTACATGACCGGTAGGTCCTTGACCTTCCTCGTCATTACCCAACCGAGGTTAGGCCTGACACTTATTGGGTACCGCTGTGGTGTACTCATGCTCTTTCCTGCACATATTTTCATGTGTAGATCGAGGTTCTTTAGCTTAGCCCTATTACCCTTGAGGTGAGGCGATTCTTCAGAATCTTCGAGGTATATCTACCACGTCCGCAGACCAAGGAGTCCCTCTCCATTCTCTATTGTAGCTATAGCCCATCTCTATTTCCTTTGATTTAGACATTCTGAAGTTAGAGCACTATGTAGTATCCATAGCTTGTGATTTCATGAGATTTCGGGTTTTAGAAAAAAAAATCAGTTGAGAGTGTGTATTTGTATATGTCGAGCGGCATCTTAAACGTTTTAATTATGTTTGTCCATAGTTTCTACTAGTTTTTATATGTTGTTTCCTTTTTTCAAAAATTGTTAGGCTTACCTGGTCGTAATGACTAGGTGCCAACAAGATAGTTCACGGAGGGTGAATTGGCTTCGTGATAATAACATTATGGGTAATGTTTATCTTCAAAAATTTTCGAAATCCGGGCATGTGGGCCCGGGGTGAATTTTAGAAATTCTTCAAATTGGGTTAGGAAATGACCTTGATGGTTAGGATGTGAACTCTTGAGCATGCATTGATTATTCATATATCATTTGTCTAGCTTCGGGTCGTTTGGCACCTAGTGGAGAATTTAAAGCACAATTTTGGATCGGGAAGTGAGCTTTGAGATGAGGTAAGTCTCCTTTATAACCTTGTGAGAGGGAATTAACCTCGTAAGTGAATTAAATAAATGTGTGTACCTATTTGTGGGGGCTATGTACGTACGGGGTGACGAGAGTTCGTATGTAGCTACTATTATGCTATTGTACGGGTAGTTTAGGACATGTATCATGCTTTACTTGAAGTGTTTGCGCCCTTACTTGCTAATTCAATTACTTAAGGCGTCAGAACTTGATAAAAAAGTGTAAAAGTTTAAACTCATTTACTCTAAATAATTAATTTAATACTTGACTGTAAATGTGAAATTTGTGTTTCCTTTGAATATAAATTGCTATTTGTGGATTGGGCAGAACGTCTCGGTAGTAAATAGATGCATCTATGGTTCACGCTGTTCCACCCTCCAGTAGTGCGCAATTAAATATTATTTTGGATCGGGCCGTACGAACCTCAGCATGATGTGCGCATGACTTGATTGATTGTTTTGGGATTATTGATGATCGATGTTGCCTCATTGGCCGCAGATATAAATTGTTAAAATAGGAAAATAAATTTAGAAATCTCCTACTAACAAAAGAATTGTTTACCTGCTTCATTTTATTGAGTTTATAGTCATCTTATAAAACCCATGATTTATCATATTATCGATATATTATTTCTTGCCAAAGTAAGTGTCGGATTCGACCTATCGTCACTACTTCTTCGAGTTTAGACTTGATACTTATAGGGTACTCATTGTTTTCGTACTCATACTACACTTGTTGTAAAACATTTTTACAAGCACATGCATGGCTAGTGGCCTAGTGGGCGCAGCGGCATGGTTGACATGCGGAGTTAGGTGAGCTGCATCTTATGTACGATACGCGGCCAGCAGAGTATCTTTCAGAGTTATTGTATTTTCTTTTTCTGTCCAAATTTGTAATCTAGACAATTATTGTATTTCATTTATTTCCTAGTAAATTCTCATGCACTTGTGATACCGGATTCTAGGGGGATTATGGGATATTTAGTATTGAATTGGAAAACATTATTATTAATATTTAAAGTTCTTCTTTACTAGTTAAATTGAAGGAAATCTATGGCTTTATAAATATAAAAAATGAGAATTTATTTAACTATTTAGTGTTGGGTTGCCTGATAGTGGTGTCCAGCACCATCACGACCTTCATCGTATTTTAGGTCGTGACAATATGGTATCAGAGTACTAGGTTCACTTAGGTCTCACGAGTCATGATCAAGTCTAGTAGAGTCTTCCGGATCATTACGGAGACGTCTGTACTTATCTTCGAGAGGCTACAGGGCTATTAGGGGCACTTTCCTTTTTGATTCCTCATCGTGTGAATTGATCCTTTTGAGGCTTGTACATTTATTTCTTTCATATTCAATATTATACGATGTGAAGTGCTTGTTATGGATTAGGAATCAAGGAATTGTCATGGTACTATAGGTGCAGGATGTTTCTGCATGCATATTTGATTGGGCTATTACCATTGTATTTCGGAAGGTCGTCTTATCGTTTCAGCTCAGTATCAGTATAACCTAAGGTTTTGAGATTTTGCATTGATTATTATGATGATTCTTGCATTGATATCGCACATTATTTTGTGTAATGGTAGGAGGCTTGTTTAGGCGTCGAGGCATTGAATAACCTGAAAGGAGGTTTTACACAGTGCATGATTCAGAGATTCAGTATTCTATTTCCGGTGGAGGAAAGGCGATCAGACTAGGAATGTTTAAATTTTGGTTGATTGAGTAACGAGGCTTGGTATTTTCGAGCGTGGTAGCATTCTCAATTGTGATGTGGTGTCATCAACCTTGTTGAACGCGTTAAGGTTCGTCGATGTTATGACCTTCTTCAATTTGCCTTCGGGAAGGGTATTGTGAAATAATGCCAGAGGAGTGGCTATCATAGATCATGGTATGTAGTGGTTCAGGATATCGACGTTCCTAGTGTAGATGTCTTGAGAAAGATGATTCTTATAAAAGTTTAAAGTTAGTAGTGATCTAGTGGTGCAAGTGCTATAGAGATAGATTCTGATTTAAGCCAACAACTGGGCGGCGAAGGATGGGGAAGGACATGTGCGAGGTGTCTTGTTGTGGTTAAATATCTAGAAGGCAGTGTGGAAGAAGCACAAGTCGAATAGTTTCTTAAAGGAGAGGGTTTAACCTAAGTGGGAGAGTGTCAGAGTAACATATGGGTTCTGCGATAGGATAGTTACGCCTTGAGAATAGTTTAGAGCAATTTTGGATTTATGGTGGACAGTGACTAGGTCTACGGACTTAATTTGAAATATTGTATATTATACAGCGGGGGATTGGATACAACAGAAATAAGTTGCTTGATACGAAGAAGGATACATCATGACTTTGGATTTGAAGCTATTGTTGCACCTTTAGTTGATGTCCATGTGGAGTGAACCGACTTGTATAGCTGATCGTAGTATTTGTACCCAGTGCAGCGACGTTGGAATATGTCAGCATGTAATTTCCGCATGTGGGTTATCCCCTATGAGCAGGTCAATGGTCACGTGGTTGATGAAGCTTCTACGAAGAATTCTACTCGCTATCCGGTGAGAGGTCGATTATGTAAATGTAGCTAGTAATTCAGAGTGTTCATGAAATGGTTAACAGAAGGATTTCGAGGAATTTGGCAATTTGATTGTGCAAGATCATGTCAAAAGTAGCTCCAAGCTAAGCGGGAGAGCCCTACCGTCTACGAATTTGGATTTACATGGTTGTCTACTTGTGAAGTTTCTGGTTATCAGCATGTTATGGGTTATTACGACTAAGGAAAGAGAATATCAGTGTTAATTTGAGTAAAGTATTTGATAAATATGCGCTATAATTGGCCTTATCGATCCATCTTTAGGCTTCGGGAAGGCTCAGGATTTGTGTTTCGTGTAGAGGTGATTTACAAGGAAAGTGATTCAGCCGAGTGCTTCTTTGAGAGGGTGTTCATGTGATAGCACAGCCTTGGAGTTGATTATATTCGGGACCAAGTCAGAGTGGGTGACTCTCAATAACTATCCAAGGGGATTCAAAAGTTAAAGTGTGGTGCTTGGGGATTTCGAGTCCGTAGTATGGGTGAGTGTCGAGCTTTTGCAATGGATTATGAAAAGGGGCTTGGAGTGTTCTATGTTATCTTCCATCTGTAGGGTAACATGAGAGGAATGGAGAGAATGAATTTGGATTTATAGAAGAATTTCCAAAATGGGTGTACCATTTGAAGATGCAAATGTGCGCACAAGGAGGGTATGAGATGATTCGTGGGGTTTGGGACAACTTGGTCTCATGAAATGGGATCACTCAGTATGAGTACGAATTGATTTCATTATATTTTGAATTGATCCATTGTTATTTCTAAGGAAAGTCTAGAGTAAATTAGAAGAAGTTGGTTCAGTTAGCAATGGTTGAATCGACATGGTGGTGGCAATGATCATTTCCTTTAGCATGTTAGGGTATGCATATGATTGGTGGCAATACGTGCGAGGATTGGGGGCCACTGTAGTTTGATTTATTTAGAGATATTCAATTATAATGGTCTGATAAATGTAGACGGACCCCGGTAGAGTTACCGTGGCTTAGACCCCTACTTGAGGATTGTATTTTTTGCTTTTATGGGAATTGAGTCGCGTGTTGCAATGGTTCTCCTAAAATGAGTTAAGTGAAAGGTTTCTATATGATGAAGTGTGTATCTTTTTAGTGGTTCAGGAGTTATGATGGAATTCTTGTGCTCTCACGCATTGGTAGGATAGGTGCGGTAAGCGGCATAAAATTTGAAGGTTGAGTATCGAGGTTGCAGTTTGGTTTTGACAAGAATGTCACGAGCTCGGATGAAAAGGAAAGGATTTAGATGTTTAGAGTAAACTATTGTCTTTAGTGTCACCTGAGGTCGGTGTCATGTGTAAGAGGCTTTGTATACTGATATGCGGAGCCTTGATTTGCTTTACAGCATTAATATGGCTGGAGGTATGGATGTGTAGACTTGTTACCTGGTGTGTAAGGTCCTGGGAGCGTGACCATGGGAAGATTGTATAAGTGTGACATGTATTCACTTGATTAATTGAATATTGGAACCAAGTATAGAGATTTTTGTAGTATCGTTCAAGTGAGAATTTATGTTTGAGGGGCGCTCAGTTCATTTGGATGTGGACTATGGAAGTTTTTTCTGGATCGACGGTTGTTCTTGTGTGTTATGGGAGAAAGGTTACTAGCATAGTGCGATACGATCAGAATCAACTTGAATGGATCTAAATGTGAACGTGGAATCTATTTTAGGCCGGTTGTATTCATTTTAGCATAGCACTCCTTGTAAAGGAGTATTTAGACGTTGGATGTTGTTTTGTCATCGGCTATTTCATGTAATACTATATTATATACCATGTGAGTTGTGAAACAACATGATAAATTTCATACGTGTTGAGGTCCCATGTAGCGATGGTATTATGTGAGCATGATAGCTCTCGAGATTTAGATCATATATCGCACCTTAGTTGTGCTTGAGTTTTGTAGCGTATGGCGCTATCCGTCTCCGCAGGGATGGTATTATGCACTTGGCGTGCTTGTGGCCAATATTCGGGTATTTTGTAGTCATGATCATTCTAGCTCGTTAAGTATCTCCTTATATATATTTTATGTGTGGATCGGGTTGCACGCCACAATAGTGTGATGTTGAGTACAATCCCCTATATTTATTCTTATGTGTGTTTTGTTTCCCATTTTCTGAGGAAGGTTCATAACACCTTTTCGGTTGTGTAATTAGTTATGTAGGTTGAGTAGTCTTTTCCAGAGTTCATCTTCCTTATGTATCACATTTGAGTTGGTAGCTTGTTGGCATATTGTGGAAACATATGAGACCTTTGGTCGTGTCTGAAGTGGCTTATTGCCTGAGCATCTCGTACTGGGTGAGGCGAGATTATTGGACCTAGGATCAGTGCGATCGAATTTATATGAAGTATATTAAAGAGCAAATATAGTTATTTGGTTCATGATGAGGCAATGGATCTTGTCAAGAGAATAAACTCAGTGAATTATTGACTCAGCAGTTGGTCATAAATTTCTACATATATTTTCCATCGTGGCAGTATTGCAAGAATTGGAATAAGACTTATATATGTCAGAGGGTGCATTGTGAGCATCGAATTCGTGAAATTTTGGCTATTGTTATTAGAAGATATTATTATGGTCATGTGAGTTATGCGGTGCACGGTGTGGATCCAGAGCAGTTCTTAGCACGTTCGAAGATGAACGTATGTATAAGTCAGAAAGAATGTAACGACCCAACCGGTCATTTTGAGATATAGCATGTCATTTGGCGGGTTGAGGTCATGAGCAACTTCAGTTCAAGTATTATAACTTATACGCATGGTCGGAGTTGAAATTCGGGAAGTTCAGAGTTGACTGGGAAAGAGAATTCTCATTTCGGAAGCTTTAAGTTGGAAGATTCTGATTAATATTGGATTTTGAGTAAAGGACCCTGGAATAGGGATTTGAAAGTTTTAACAGGTTTGTATGATGCTTTTGGACTTGGGTGTATGTCCGGACCAGGTTTTTGATGACACCGGAATGTTTCAACACCTAATGTGGAAGTTAGCATTTTGGAAGAATTTCATATATTTGGGTCGAAGTGCATTCATTGTTATCGATGTCCGTTTGGGATTGTGAGTCTTGAAATAGCTCTGTATGGTGAATCTAGTGTTCGGAGTGCGTCCGGACATTGTTTCGGAGGTGCATAGGTCATTTTGGGGTCATTTGGCTAAAGTTAGAAATTTGAAGGGTTTTTTGGAGTTTCAACGGAAGTGGACTTTTGTTATCGGGGTTGGATTCTGATTCCGGAAGTTGGAGTAGGTCCTTAATATCAAATGTGACTTGTGTGCATAATTTGAGGTCAATCAGACATGATTTGATAGTTTTCGGCATCGAATATAGAAGTTTAAAGTTTTAAAGTTATTAAGCTTGAATTGGAGTGTGATTCATTGTTTTAGCATTGTTTAATGTGATTTGAAGGCTCGACTAAGTTGTAATGTATTTTGGGACATATTTGTATATTTAGTTAGGGTTTTGGGGGCCTCGGGTGGGTCCTGGTGGTTAACGGTTCAAGCTTCAAAGGATGGCTGTAGTGCATCAGTTCTGTTCTAATCGTCACCTGCGCAAGTTTGACCATAGGTGCATGACCGCAGAAGCAGGAAAATGGTCGCAGGTATGGTCTGGGAGAAAATGGGCAGTGATCGGAGGTGCCAAGAGTTGTCCACACCTGCGAGATTGGGAGAGAAAGCCTAGGGGCGCATTTTGCGGGAGTACATCCGCATATGCGGATGCGCATCTGCGCATGGGTGACTGCAAATGTAGAAATGGGCTGGAGGCCCTGGATCGCAGAAGCGATGGGAGATCTACAGAAGCGCTACTATCCCGACCGGTCGTTTTGAACTTTTGCACTTTGATCGCCAATTCCCGGGCATGACTTGCCCCGTGTAATGTATTATGACTGATGTAGATCGTTGGTTCTGGTTTTCAGGAAAAATCAGAATGAATTTGAAGGAACAATCTCAGTTGAAAGCTTTGAATTTGAAAGGTTTGATTAAGAGTTGACTTATTTGTATATGAGATTGGATCTGAAATTTTATGATATTGATAGCTTAGTTGGGTGATTTATGATTTAGTAGCGTGATCGAAATGCATTTTGGAAGTCTGTGGAAGGATTTGGCTTGAATTGACAAAGTTAATATTTTGGCGAATTCCGGTTGATAGGTGAAATTTTTATCCGAGGGTCGGAATGGAATTCCGAGAGTTGCTGTAGCTTCGTTATGTCATTTGTGATATGTGTGCAAAATTTCAGGTCATTTGGACGTCGTTTGGTCGATTTTTTGATCGAATTCAGATTTCAGAAGTTTTGGAATTCTTAGGCTTGAATCTGAGGGTGATTTGATGTTTTGATGTTGTTTTGAGCGTTCCGAAGGTTGGAACAAGTTTGAATTATGTTATGGGGTGTGTTGGCATGTTTGGTCGGGGTCCCATGAGTCTCGGATAAGTTTTGGAAGAGTTTTTGGAAGATTTTGTCTTTTTGAGCATAAGAATGTAATGATCCAAAGATCCATTTTTAGTTCTAGAGATCGAAATTTGATTTTGAGACTTCCGGAATTTTGATAATGAATTATAGGACATATGGAAAGTTTGGTCTAATTTAATCAAGTCGCAATTTGGTTTTTGACACGAAACATGAGTTAATTGTTTAACGAGCGAAATGGGTATTGAACTGATCAAATGAGCTCGACTGAAGGGCTATGTTTGTATTATTATTTGTGCTTATAGGAACAAGAATCATTGAGTTCCAAGTTCGTATGATGGAGTTAGAGCCTTTTTAGTGAAAAGAAAAGCTGCTGCAGTTTTCTGGGCAGTTTCTGCATTTTTTCGCACGTGTGAACAGTGACCGCACCTGCGTTGGACACGTGGTTGGATGAAGTTTCATATTCCTTAATTTTTGTTGGGTTCCAAGATGTGGGCCCCACGGGCGAATTTTGAGTGCAATTTCGGAGGTGATTTGAAACCCTGGATTATATGTCGTTGTGTTACTTTAAGTTGATTTGCACGCTGGATGACGAGCGTGGGGTAGAGAACTGATGGGGATTGTGACCTAGTCCATCCCGAACGAATATTTTAATGCATATTTGATAGTTAATTGTCTGACATTATTATATTTTTGGGTTGTATGCCTTGTTTGGGGCCTTGTGCCAACTTGTTGTGACCCTTAGGGGCATTTTTACTATCTTTCCTCACTCTATTTGTTTGAAAGCATATTTTCAGTCATGTTTTACCTGTTTATTGCTCAAATCTGGCTTTATCACTATATTCTTAACATTTGGAAATTATTTTGGGCTGAGTTCCCTGTTTTACTGAGATAGACCGAGGGTCTGATTGTGAGATTGATGACTGAGATAGACTGAGAGTCTGATGGTGAGGTTAATGACTGAGAGAGGCCGAGGGCCTAGTTGTGAGGATTATATATCTATGGATCGGGTTGCACGCCGCAGCAATGTATATATATATATATATGGATCAGGTTGCACGCCGCAACGATACTTATATGGATCGGGCTGCGTGCCGCAGCAATATAGCGCTTGGGCTGTAGGAGCCCCTCCGGAGTCTGCACACCCCCAGTAAGCGTAGTCGACTATTTATATGGATCGGGCTATGCGCCACAGCGATGCATGGATCGGGCTGCACGCCATAGCGGTTACTTTGATTTCAGTTATTGTGAGAGATATACGGATCGGGCTGCACGCCGCAGCGGTTACTATATGGTACCAATTGAGCGTGAATGCTGAGTGCGAGTACTGATTGGTAAGAGTTGAGTCACGAGTGACAGAGAGGCTATCCCAAGGGGCGATAGATATATACATGCATATGAGTGGTGTTTTACCTGAGAGGCCTGTTTATGGACTTATTGATTTCACTCCTCTTAAAATGAGTTTCTATCGAATATATTGATTTATTGACTGTTTTCACTCATCTTTATATTGAGCCTCTGTCGAAAAGTTGCACAAATGTTTTAAAACAACTTTTATTTAAACTGCGCTTTATGAGATGTTCAAAAATTAATCACTGATTTGACATTGGTTATTTCCACTGAGATTTTCAAGTTATGAAGTGTTTGTGATTACTGTTTTTCCCGAGGGGCTATTTTACGAACTATGCTTTGCCCGAGGGGCTGATTATGACTTTAATCTCTATTATTATTTTAAATGGTATTGAACCCATCTTGAAATTGTTGGAAGGTATTTCAAAGATGATTTTTACTAAAAGCTGGATTTTTAAAGGGAAGATTGACTCGTATTATGATTTGAAAGCCTGTTGTGTTTATTGAACCCAGTGTAAATTTGGATTCATTGTTTCCTATTGCTCAGCCTTTATTTACTCTTATTACTTACTGGGTTGGAGTACTCACATTACTCCCTGCACCTCGTGTGCAGATTCAGGTATATCGAAACCCGGTAGCGGGTGTTGATAGCTCAGTCGCGGAGTCATCAAAGTTAGCAAGGTGGCTGCGTGACGTTCGCAACACCGCTTCCTTCCCATCATTGTTGTTACTGTACTTAGTACATTTTTAGACTTTTGTTGTATTCAGACATTTATAGTTGCTCATGACTAGTGACACCCCGATGTCGGGCTGGTATTTTATTCCGCATTGTTATTCCAGGATTTTATTATGAAACATTGTTTAATTTAAGGACTAAAAATGACTCTTCATGCTTAAAGGGTAAGGTGAGTGTTGTGTCGGCTGGCCTTGCCTTTACGAGAGGTGCCATCACGACCAGGCCGGTTTGGGGTCGTGACAAGTTGGTATCAGAGCCTAGGTTACATAGGTCTCACGAGTCATGCGTAGGTTTGGTAGAGTCTTGCGGATTGGTACGGAGACGTCTGTATTTATCGTAGAGAGGCTGCAGAACCTTTAGGAAAACTTCACATTCTTGAATTCTTATCGTGCGTCCTATGATTCAGCTTGAAATGTAACTCTTTGAATTCCTTCCATGCATTCGTATGCGTGCATGATTGCTCAGTATCAGATGTGCCTTGATGGTTTTTGATTTCCCGATCGAGGGGCGAGGTGTGATCTCTGTAAGTTGATGTTGGTCCAGTCTGAAGGACTTGAGGCCGAATCTTTGCCTATGGCTTGAGCACCAAGGTGCTGATTGTGTGAGCAAGTGTTTTGAACTTATATGTTCGGTATTGTCCCTATTAGTGGAAGTGACGGTTGAGTAACTATGTGTAAGCACGTGATTTTTGCCCAATATGAGAATTACTCCCGAAAAATTCAAAAATAAAATGATTTTTTTTTGGTGTGCAATTTTGTGATATTTTGAATAATTATTTGTATTTGTCTGTGCATGTTTATTTGCTAAATTAATAAAACAAAAATACAAAAATATGTCGCATTTGCATGTAGGATTTAATTCTATAATTGTTACTAATTAAATTTGTTTACAAAAAATTAAAAATTACAAAAATAGGCATCGTTTGCATTTTTAGCATTTAATGTCCAAATATACAATTTTATGCTTAATTATTACTTAATTGTGCGTTAATTATTATTGGGAGTTAATTTGCGCTTTTATAACTTAATTTAGTTCTTAATAATTGTTTAAGTATTTTTTATAATTTAGTTTTAGAGAAATAAAAGAAGAAAAGAGAGCGAAAATATAAAGAAAGTCGGAATTGGGCCTCTTCTTCGATTTCGAGCCACCGGCCCAAAACATGGCCCAATCTTTCCTACGACCCAGTCCATTTCGAACTGGGTCGACCCAGTCCATAATCCAAAAGACCCAAACCCCTTTGTCTTACATTTTACAACACAAAACAAAAGAAAAAAGAAGAAAAAACCCTAAAAAAGACTAAGAAGTCATTCGCCCCCCCTCCTATCTTCTTCTTCTTCCTCAAGTTTCTCCAAGGTCATCCATGGCTTCCCCCTCAAAGATCAACCATGGTTGCCCAACGTCACACTCACACGCACACACACACGTCACCCTCACGACCCCGGCTCAACCAAACGACCTCCAAACGCGACCGAACCAACAACCAATCCGTCGAGCTCCACCATGAAAGCTCACAGTTGAGATTTCCGCGACTACTTCTGTCTCCGAGCTGCTGCATCGCGCTCATCATCTTCAACACCAAGCTCCTTGCGACTGCCCGTCACAGCTTCTGCCATCGTCATCCATGGTGGTTGCTTTCATCTTCTCCGTTCTTCGTCAAAGCTCGAGCTTTGACCTCCATCCATGGCTGCCGTAGATGCGTCTTCTTCGCTAATCGAGCTGCTGCTGCCTTCTGCTTGTGACGGGCTGCCATTTTTCGTTTTTAAACGATGCCAAACGACCACCTTCTTTTGTCGTCCGTTCGTGGTCGTCTTCGGTGTCAAGTTATCTTGGTGCGAGATTCGTTTCCGGACAGATTGTTTCCATCCAAGTTCATCGTCATTCGCTCGATGCTTGGGTCATCAAAACAGTCCGTACGTATGTCGTTCGATCCGGTTAGTAGATTTTGAGTTTTATGTTTGTCCGTATTTTGTTTTGATATTTTTCAAATCTAAAATCGGCGAATGTTTGTTTTGTTCATGTCTATGCTTAGATATTTGATTTTTGGTTTTGTTCATGTTCATGTTGTTTGTTAAATTAATTTTCAGATTTCAAAATAGAAGTTTAATTAGTTGTTTTCATATTCATTTCATGTTTGTATTATTGTTTAAGTAAATATTTGTTAGTTTGATGTTTGTTAGATTCAAATTGAAATTTAATTAACTATTTCTTCAATTTGTTTCATGTGTTTATGTATTGTTAGAAATTGTTAATATTGTTAAGTTCAAGTTTAAGTTCATAATTGTTTCTTCGTCGATCTTGTTATTTGTCTAAAGAATTTAGTTGTAATAAGGGAAGTATGTTGGTTTTAATCATTTGAATCCATTGTTTTTACTTTTAGATTTAATTCATGTTCATATTATGTTTGTTTGTTCTTGAATCCGAAATTTGTATAGCTTGATTTCTTGTTTACCATTTGTGATTATTTCTTGAATTTATCTCATAAAGTTTAATATAGGAATTGTTGGTTGTAATGTTGTTAGAATTGATTTTAAGTTCAATATGATTGAAGTTAGAAATCTAAATATACTTGTTTGTTGTAGTTGTTGAATCCGAAAATAGGATTGTTTGTTGCTAAAATATTGTTCAATCAAATTTTAGTTGTTCTTTGTTGTTCAATTTGTGTTCATGTGATTTGTTGTTGAAATATTGTTAAAATCGTGTTCATGTGATATTGTTGTTATGATGTTCATCCGTGTTCATATTGTTGTTTGAACATTGTTAGAAATTGATCATATTGTCTATATTTTGGTTAAGTTTGATTAATTGATGTGTTATAGCTGATGGGTAGTTTGGTAAATTTGTAGTACGTTCAGGGGTAGTTTGGTAATTTCAGTAAGGTCGTGAGGGGTAGTTTAGGAATTGTACATTTTGAAATTGTTTATTTGAAGCATGGGGGACAAAATGAAATGGGGTGGGTTGTGATATAGTTGTTTAATATAAAGGGGGGACAAGATTTAATTTAAAGGGGGAATCTTGCATTATTTTAAATGAAGCATGGGGGACAAAATATAATGGGGTGGTGTGATATGTTTATTTAATGTAATGGGGATGAGTGGAAAGATAATGGGTTGGGTAGAGAAAAAGTATTAATTTAATTGATTAAAAGATTTATGGGATGGGATTATATATATGAAGTCTTGAACACAAGACAAGAACAAAAATAGGGAGAGAGATACGAAAAAAATACACACACAGATAGAGAGAGAAAAACGGACAGAGAATAGAAGAGAGAAAAATTCCGAAAAATATTTAAGCTTTCAAAATAAAATAAAACTAAAAAAAAGTCTACTGCTTTCTTTCTTTGCTTGAAATTAGTATTAATGGTTGTTGTTTCATTTAAAGCTTAAAGCTTTTGTTTTTGGGATTACTACTCCACCGGTCTGTTACTGGGTTGTTACTGTTGCTGGGCAGTTGTTGCTATTGTACTGTTATTACTGCTGCTGATTCTCATCATCATTTTCTTTTGCTTCCAATATTAGGTATATATTTTAAATTCATGGCATGAAAAGCTTCAACATGGCAAGTAAATGAAGTTTGGAATTATAAGGATGTCTTCTACTCATTTAAATTTTATTAGTTTAAGTTTCAGTTTTGTTTTAGTTGGTTAATATAGTATTATACTTGACATGATAAACTGTTAACTAATTAACCTTCTGGAGTAGTAAATTCCACGATAATCTTATATGTTTTGAGGACTAGTGATGACATTTACTGTTTAAATTGTTGAGATAGGGAACATTGCAGAAAATTGGCCATTAATTAAATCTTGTGATATTGTTAGCTAAGTAAAGAATAGTACGGAAATACCCAGAAATTACATTACTAGATTATTTTGTCAAATATCCAATTTTGTTTAAAGCTAGATGATGTCGTCTTATTAAATCAATTGGTAGATTAGTTCTCTTTCTTAATAACAAATGGCATAGTTATTTTAGGAACACGATCAACTCATTTCTTTTAATGTATGAAATAATGTCGATGATTTTTTTTACAAAATATAGAGTTAGTGTTTGTAAATATTCGCATAGGCAGAGTTAGTGTTTATCTCAAACTCAATCTTCGTAATCAAAAATTAACTAAATAATTATAACCTCGGACTAAAAACAAGTGTTGTAAAAGAAAGATGAGATTTATAAATTGTAACATTTTAAGTCAAAAATGTGTAAATAGCGTTTGCTACAAATAGAATAATGAAAATTCTTCAAAAATATCACTTCCTTTCTTACATCCATTCTTTCCCAATTTTTATACGTAATTTGCACGTTGTTTATTTGGGTAGGCAAATATTGTATTCACTAAAAGGTAGTATTAATCACACGTTGTTTATTTTACTCCTCAAATTCGAATGGTTTGAGGAATATAATTCATACGCGAAAAAATATAAATTGCGATCGACGTCCAATAAATTGTAAATTCTTTTTAAGGAATTTAGAGACTAGAAGAATATTTATTTCTCATGACTTTCACATAAAAATGTATGGATGTAATAAACAATTTGTGGAAAATTTATACTACCATCAAGAATATTTTTGTGATTAGGGATACGTTCGCGTAACCTAATTATATTTCTAAAAGCAATTCGGATTATGCGTTCGCGTGACATCGATCGAATATTTAATAAAAGGGATTTCTCGGAGAATATCATTATTAATTTCATAAAAACCCGAGATGTGAGGTTCACTACTTAATTATACCAAAAGGGCGAATGTTTTTGATTTTATTTAAAGCATAATTTCGAAAATGATTATTTTAATAAAAATATTATCTATATTATTGTGTACACGTGCGCGTGACACAACTCCGCATGTTTTAAAAAATATAATTTATAACACGAATATACGTACGCGTGATTCGATTCAAAGAAGGGTCTTTAAATCTAAATAAAAGCGGTAACAATAAAATCATGCAATAAAAATGTATTTAACAAATCAAAATAATCAAGCCGAATATAACAGTTGAGCGACCGTGCTAGAACCACGGAACTCGGGAATGCCTAACACCTTCTCCCGGGTTAACAGAATTCCTTATCCGGATTTCTGGTGCGCGGACTGTTAAATAGACAGAGTCTTATTCTCCTCGATTCAGGGATTAAAACCGGTGACTTGGGATGCCTTAAAATTCCCAAGTGGCGACTCTGAAACAAACAAACAAATCCCGTTTCGATTATCCTTTAATTGGAGAAAACTCCCTTGCACCCTTGCGGGGGCGGAAAAAGGAGGTGCGACAGCTCTGGCGACTCTGCTGGGGAGTTTGTTGGACTTCCAGAATCTCTGGTTCAGGGTTCAAGAATTCGAGCTTAAAATAACTGTTATAGTTGGCTTTATTTATTATCTGATTTTTACATGATATATGCTTAATGTGCTAAATGATGCTTTTACAGCTTTAATATTATCTGAATTGTGTATATAAAACTGCTACGAAACCCTTCTTCTTTCTGAGTCTTCTAAATTTATGGTGTACACGTGCGCGTTGCCCACCTTTCTGTTAGAAGTCATACCAAATAAGACGAAGTTGGGACAAGTAACTAGGCCGGGCAGACTTTCGTGCTCCCGGTACGTTGCCCCCATTTCGGCTCAAGCTGTCCACTTGGGTAAGCCAGGGCTAGAACAACATGCCTCAGGTTTTTCACTTAGAATAACTCAGCTACATGCCGGATCCCTAGTAGGAACGTTTGTTTGCATCACGTGCATTTGACTTTGGAGGCTCAACACAGGGGTTGGGTCTGTCTAGGACAGGTGTACCAAAAAATGAAAATGACCATCCTGATGCATCTTACTTGCTGCTATTTGCGCATTTATTTGATTCGGACTTGTGTGTTGACTGACTTTTGAATATCAGGAATAATATTTTGAAATTGAAAAAAAAAAAGAAATAGCGGTTAGGGAATTGATTATTTATTTTTGAAAAAAAACCAATGCCTAAATATTGTCAAAACTCTGCCGAAATTTCGAGAAAATGAAAAAAAAATGTTTTATTAGTTTGTTTTACTAAAAAGCAAAGAAAAAAAAATCGTTGTTCTGTCTTATTTTTTAAAAAAATATATATATAAAAAATATATAAAAAGGAAAATAGTTTGTCTTCCCCTGAAAATGACAATGAAAAAGAGTCTTACTTTTAAAATAGTTTTATTTATTTGTTTCTGAAAAATTCAAAATGAAAATGAAAAGAGTCGTGCTTTGAAAGTGGTTTTGTTATTTGTTGCTGAAAAAGAAAAAAAAATCATGTTTTAAAATAGTTCGGTTAATTGGCCCGAACTACGCGGGTTTGATTCTCACCGGATGTGAGATACGTAGGCAACCCTCATCGGGTCCAACCCCCCATTTTTGCTAAAATAGCCAAAAACCAATAAATAAATAAATAAATAAAAAACGTGTCAAAATTTTAATCTTGTCATAAATAAGTCGGGTGGTGTCCAACCTCCCCTTTTGCTAAAATATAGCCAAAAATAATATGTCAATTTTTAATTTTGTCATAAAGAAGTCGGGTGACGCTGTTTTATCAAGACATAGCCGAATGTTCCCGAAAGGGACGCCGGAAGGCTGACTTTGCATAAATAACCACCTTTGGGTCATTTTTTAAGATTTGGTCCAATCGACCCACACAGCCTTAAAAATCTTCGTCCCCGAGGCGCTGAAGGGCCGTGTTTGCAACACCCGATTTTTATTGTAATTTGAAAAAAAAAAGAGTTAGTGGTCAGGTGAATACCGTTTGGATTTTTGGTCAAAATAAGTCGAGCCAGCTTCGACCGCGTCTTAAACGGTTCTTGCCGAAATAGCCTTAGAGTATCTTTCAGTTGTCGAAAGGTTATTTTCGTAAAAGAACAGACAAGTTTGTAAAGTGTCAAAATAATCCTCCCCGACCTCAAAATTCATGTGAGATTTGGAAGGGGCCACATTTGCAAAAATAGCCGTTTGGTTGCATTTGTCAAACGGGGAAAGGAAGCTGGCCTTTTTTGTTTTGAGAGTATAAATCTTTTGATTAAAATATGTGGGTTGTTTGATTTTCAAGTTTGTAGGTAATCTTCAAACCATTGAAACCCAGTTTGTTTTAATATGAAAATTGAAAAAAAAATGATTAGTATTGTTCATCTTTTATTGGTCCGAACTACGCAAGGTCTGATTCATGCGGGGTCATGATACGTAGGCAATCTCCATAAGATTCGACCACCACAATAAAATATATATAATAAAATAAAATAAAATAAAATATAAGTGAATAAAATTTTCAAGAAAACTGGGACGACACAAGCAGTCGAGCAAATGCATAATAGAAAGGGGATATTTGTCTAGGAGCATTGCATCTCAACGTGTAATTATATATGTGTTAAATTCTCAAAACTAACAAGTTTGTTCATTTCCAGAATTCAAGCAGTTAGTTTCTCTAAAGAGTATACTGGCATATTATCATTATCACACGAGATCAAAAGGACGAATACCCGAAAGTATGTCTATCCCAGATGTTGACACAGGTATTGAGCTAGAGGAGATGGATGTCGGGAAAATGAAAGAAGAGATGTTTAAACTCAAACAGCAAATGGCTGAAATGTACCAGGCTTGGTCTACAGGGCAGTTACCCCTATCTTACCCAACTAACCCTGCTCCATCAATGACCCAAACTCAGGATAATATTACCACTAAATTATCCCCAAATTTCCCCATTTACCAACACTACCGAGGAACCACCTCTCAAACACCGCAGTCTCCACCTCCAAAACCAGTTTCATACTTTCCTCCACCTGTGACTCCTGTTTTCGTAGCACCTCCCCCGGCTACATTCCACAAATCTCCTAGTGAGCCTACATTCCAGGCCCAGGACAACCAATATTACCCCCTGAGCCCACCCTCAAAGCCTCCGAAATCCATTCAACTACTCCTCGTTTTGATATCCCAACCGAAATTGACAAGCCAGCCAAAAATGCTGAACAAGAAGAAATGTTCAGGAAGGTCAAAAGTCTAGAACAATCATTCCGAGACATGCGGGGATTAGGTGGGCAAGTCAGTGTAGGTTACAAGGATTTGTGCTTGTTCCCAAATGTACAATTACCAGTTGGTTTCAAGATGCCTAAATTTGACCTATACAATGGGCACGGCGACCCAGTAACCCACTTAAGGGGTTTCTGCAGCAAGATGCGAGGAGCTGGGGGAAAGGACGAATTATTGATGGCTTACTTCAGTCAAAGTTTAAGCGGATCAGCTTTGGAGTGGTATACACGCCAGGACCATGGGAGATGGTACACCTGGGATGACCTAGCACAGGCATTCGCACACCATTTCCAATACAATCTGGAAATCATCCCAGATCGACTATCTTTGACAAAATTTGAGAAGAAACACAATGAAAGTTTCAGAGAGTATGGCTTCCGGTGGAGAGAACAGGCAGCAAGAGTGGATCCTCCTATGAAGAAGAGTGAAATGGTAGACTACTTCCTCCAAGCCTTGGAACCAACTTACTATGTCCATTTGGTTTCAGCGGTAGGGAAATCATTCAACGAGGTAGTGAAGATGGGAGGTATGGTGGAAGAAGGCCTCAAAACAAATAAAATTATGAGTTATTCAGCAATTAAGGCAGCTACTCAAGCTATTCAAGGCGGGGTAGGAGAAATCGGAAGAAAGAAGAGAGAGGAAGCAGCGGTAGTTGATTCAGGAATTTGGTCGGGACCCAGAGGTTCACCGCCTTACTATAATCAACAACGACCTCGCCAATCAACTTACCACCACAATTCATCCCAACACTACTATCACCCTTCAGAGCCCCATTCTTCCATTAACCAAGCCCAAACATATACTCAGCCTCCGGTTCGCTCGCAATGGCGCGCACCGGCTCCCCAGAACACACATACACCACTGCAAAACACCTATTCACCACCAAGAGCCTACAAGAACCCTCCAGGGGCAGGTTTCCGGGGAAATCAGGCTTTCAGAAATGAAAAAATACAAAGAACATTCACTGAGTTGGGGAAACCTATACTGCCGTGTTCCACAAATTAAGGCAGTTAGGCTTGTTGAGTCCTGTTGAGCCCAGATTGCCAAATCCCTTTCCCAAAAATATGGACCACTCGGAAAGCTGTGAGTATTGTTCGGGGGCCCTCGGACATGATACCGAGAAATGTTGGAAGTTGAAACATGCAGTACAAAATCTTATTGACACCAACAAGATTGAGGTTCAGACACCAGAGGCACCCAACATCAATCAGAACCCGTTGCCGGCACACCTTGAAACCCACATGATTGAGCTAATTCACGAAGGAGGGAAGCTAAAGAAACCCTCACAAACAGTGATGATGATCCGTGTCGGTTCAAAATAAATGTTAACCAGTGGGAAAACGGTGGTATAGTTGGAAAAGGTGGATAACAAGCCAGTTATGGTGTTGGGAAAAGGGTCCAATGAGGCAGATGTACAGTTTATGGGGTTGAAAGCAAAAATCAACAATTGAATGGCTACTCCTCTTCCTATACGAAGGGAGTCGTGGTAGTGGGCTCTGATTTTCTTTTTTGTTGACTGGATTATTCCAGGGTTGTAATCCAGATCTTTCTTGTGCTCGCCAAAGTGTGAAACCTTGCTATCCCGTATTTTAATAAAGTGAAAGTTTTTTTTCCTCATTCCTTATTTTGTTTTAATTTTTCTTCTTATTTTTCTCTTCTAAACAGTTCTCTTTCTACTGGTTCTAATGACATGGAATGCACGACGGATCTTCAACCTAGTCTAAAAAAAGAAATCAATCAATCTGATTTCGAACTTATAGTACAAGATTGTGATGATAAGTCGGAATACGATAAGGATGAAGCCTTCAGAAAAATTAACAGAGAGTTGAGCCAATTTGAAAAAAAGAAAGAGCCCAACTCAAATGACACGGAAGCCGTCAATCTAGGGGATGCGGATGGCATCAGGGAAGCTAAGATAAGCATCCACATGGAACCAAACATCAGGGAAGAACTAATCAAAGCACTTACTGAATTCAAAACATTTTGCATGGTCATACGACGACATGCCAGGCTTAAGCACCAATATAGTGGTTCAAAAATTGCCCATTGACCCGGCATTACCCCCCGTCCAGCAAAATTCAGGAAGATCAAAACCAACGTGAGTGGGAAGATTAAGGAAGAAGTGACCAAACAGCTGAATACTAAGGTTATTCGGGCCGCTTGATATCCTGATTGGTGGGCTAATGTGGTTCCAAAAAAAAAAAACGGAAAATCCGAGGTATGTGTTGATCATCGCAATCAAAACAGAGCAAGCCCGATGACGCTTTATGATCCACAGATATCGAAGGGAAATGCGTCGACATGGCTATCAATTCTGACGCAGTTAAGAGATATTATGATTTCTGGTAATTGTAATTGTTGTTTGTTTGTACTTAGCATTTATCAGAGAATGAAATGACGGAGGCAATTCTTTCTTCTATCCAAACACTTTGACCTTTGCTTCCCCTTTTGAGTCTTATTTACTCTTTCATACCCCTCTTTTGGAATCAGTAATGAAAACGAAAAAAGTAATGATAATAAGAACAAAAGATAAGTCAAGAAAAAAAACAAAGGAATGGGAACTACGTTTGACCTGATTCCTCAAAGAAGGATACGTAGGCGCCTCACGGCTCGGTCATAGTGTAACATAGTGTGCATAAGGTAACATATTGTGACAAAATAAAAATCCCCAAGCAAGAAAAACTGGGGCAGAAGTTGGAACTTGTAATTTTGGAAAGAAAGTTTGATTCCAAGAGTTGTACTATTTTACCCCTAAAAATTATTTTTGAACTTTTGATATCTCCTTCTCCTTTCAGCCATACACAAAAATCCCTATTGATATCCAAAAAAGACCTCCCGATCAGTATCTGAGAAGTGCTAAGTCAATGCAAATGGAAGTCGGGAATAACACTCTGATCCCCAGCAAAGAAGAAGATCATAAGCTGGAACTAAATTGATAGCCGAAAGAATCCCCAACAGAGATAGTCATATCGGCAACACTCCAATTCCCAGCTGAAAAATAAAATAAAATGAGAGAGTCTTATCGGTGAAAACCTTCACAGGCACCATAAGGCGACGGGAGTTGAGAGAAATGAGAGAGTCTTATTAGTTAAAACCCCTCGAAGGGCACTATGAGGCGACAAAACAAGATTGGCGGGAAGGATCCGCAAAGAGTTGAGTGCCTGTTTATCCCCAGCAACATGAGGCCGTCTGGAAGGTTGATTGATACAAATAGACTGGGTTGATTAATCCGGAATGCGCGACATGATCGTTGGAATCAGTTATATCATTCAGATAAGTTCTTTTCTTTCCTTTTCCCTAGCATTTGTTCAGAAAGACTTCTTCTTTTTTCTATTTTTTGAAATCATCACTTTTTCATTTCTTGGTTTAAAAGACTTACCTTCCTAGCAGTTTGTTTTTGAAAAGGATTTTCAGAGCTTACTACCAGTTGCCAAAATGATGCAAAGCAAAATGTGAATAGGACACGCCAAAGATAAGGCGATAAAGAGAAAAGAAGTTGGTCGCAAGACCAAATGATGAAAGGGGCCTAGATCCCAATAGGACCAAATTTCCAGGGGAAGTTGGAGAAAAACAGGAAAACAACAGTTGAGAAAATTGTGGACCTAATTCCAAGAGGGCCCCCGGCAGATCATCGAGATGTAGGAGCATCCCCGACAGATTTTCGACCAAGTTCCAAGAGGGTCGGACAACATAGAGTGGGGAAGGGAGAAAGGGAAAAAACCATCACAGTAGGAGTATCATAACCAACCACCGGGTTTTTAAACTAACAAATTTTGTTTGGTTTGAAACAGGTAAAGGGAATGGCAGTGAAGACCATAAGGGAAAATGCAAACTGGGGCAGAAAATTTTCTTTTCAGTTAGAAAATTTTCTGGAAATCAGGTACCCATTTGGGGAAGAATAAAGATAGCACCAAGGAAGTGGTCTTTGAACCAGGGTTTCCCCCAACATAATAAGCTTCCAATGGAGGAAGTTGATCCCCAGCAGATAGAACAAAGAGATGACATTTGTGCTCAGAAAAGCAAAGAACCATTATCCTCCCCAGCAGCTTCCAGAAGAATGAAGCATCGATTTGAAGGGATAAAATTCCCCAGCAGCGTTATCCTCAACAACGTTATCCCAAGAAGATAACACTTTTATCCCCAGCAGTGTTAAGAAAGAAAAAAAAAAGAAAAAAAATTTGAATTTGAAGGAAGGAAAGAAAGGAGACTCCCCTAGTGGTATTATCCCCAGCAATCAGGCGTCCACCTGGAGAACAAGGAAGAGCAACGGAAGTATTAGAAGTCAGGCGTCCACCTGGAGAACAAGGATGAGTAATGGAAGTATTAGCAATCAGGCGTCCACCTGGAGAACAAGGAAGAGCAATGAAAGAAACAGCAATCAGGCATCCACCTGGAGAACAAGGATGAGTAGTTGAAGTATTAGTAATCAGGCATCCACCTGGAGAACAAGGAAGAGCAATGAAATATCAGAAATCAGGCGTCCACCTGGAGAACAAGGAAGAGCAATGAAAGAAACAGCAATCAGGCGTCCACCTGGAGAACAAGGATAAAGAAAAGAAATAGCAATCAGGCGTCCACCTGGAGAACAAGGATGAAGAATTGAATTAGTAGTCAGGCGTCCACGTGGAGAACAAGGAAGAACAGTTGAAATATCAGAAGTCAGGCGTCCACCTGGAGAACAAGGAAAAACATCAAAACTGGGGCAGAAGATTTTCTGCCATGGTCGAAAATTTTCTCAGAAGAACGAGGAAATCAATTCAAGTTTTAAAAGATAGCAAGACGACAAGATTTGGAGAAAAACAGTCGGAGGTAAGACAATTCCAAGATGTTGAAAATGGGATCATCCGCCCTCGAATAGGATATTTGGGTTCATCCACCCTCGAATAGGATATTTTGGGATCATCCGCCCTCGAATAGGATATTCTGGGTTCATCCGCCCTCGAATAGGATATTATGGGTTTATCCGCCCTCGAATAGGATAAGATGGGTTCATCCGCCCTCGAATAGGATATTTTGGGTTCATCCGCCCTCGAATAGGATATATTGGGTTCATCCGCCCTCGAATAGGATATATTGGGTTCATCCGCCCTCGAATAGGATATTATGGGTTCATCCGCCCTCGAATAGGATATTTTGGGTTCATCCGCCCTCGAATAGGATATTTTGGGTTCATCCGCCCTCGAATAGGATATAATGGGATCATCCGCCCTCGAATAGGATATTTTGGGTTCATCCGCCCTCGAATAGGATATTTTTGGGTTCATCCGCCCTCGAATAGGATATAATGGGTTCATCCGCCCTCGAATAGGATATTTTGGGTTCATCCGCCCTCGAATAGGATATTGTTGGGTTCATCCGCCCTCGAATAGGATATTTTGGGTTCATCCGCCCTCGAATAGGATATAATGGGTTCATCCGCCCTCGAATAGGATATTTTGGGATCATCCGCCCTCGAATAGGATATAATGGGTTCATCCGACCTCGAATAGGATATTTTGGGTTCATCCGCCATCGAATAGGATATTTTGGGTTCATCCGCCCTCGAATAGGATATAATGGGATCATCCGCCCTCGAATAGGATATTTTGGGTTCATCCGCCCTCGAATAGGATATTTTGGGTTCATCCGCCCTCGAATAGGATATATTGGGTTCATCCGCCCTCGAATAGGATATTATGGGTTCATCCGCCCTCGAATAGGATATTTTGGGTTCATCCGCCCTCGAATAGGATATTGTTGGGTTCATCCGCCCTCGAATAGGATATAATGGGATCATCCGCCCTCGAATAGGATATTTTGGGTTCATCCGCCCTCGAATAGGATATTTTTGGGTTCATCCGCCCTCGAATAGGATATTTTGGGTTCATCCGCCCTCGAATAGGATATTTTGGGTTCATCCGCCCTCGAATAGGATATTTTGGGTTCATCCGCCCTCGAATAGGATATTTTGGGTTCATCCGCCCTCGAATAGGATATTGTTGGGTTCATCCGCCCTCGAATAGGATATTGTTGGGTTCATCCGCCCTCGAATAGGATATAATGGGTTCATCCGCCCTCGAATAGGATATTTTGGGTTCATCCGCCCTCGAATAGGATATAATGGGTTCATCCGCCCTCGAATAGGATATTTTGGGTTCATCCGCCCTCGAATAGGATATTTTGGGTTCATCCGCCCTCGAATAGGATATAATGGGATCATCCGCCCTCGAATAGGATATTTTGGGTTCATCCGCCCTCGAATAGGATATTTTTGGGTTCATCCGCCCTCGAATAGGATATAATGGGTTCATCCGCCCTCGAATAGGATATTTTGGGTTCATCCGCCCTCGAATAGGATATTGTTGGGTTCATCCGCCCTCGAATAGGATATTTTGGGTTCATCCGCCCTCGAATAGGATATTTCGGGTTCATCCGCCCTCGAATAGGATTTTATTTTAAAAGTTGTTGAAGTCAGGAGCCCGCCTGAAAAGAGTAATGGCGATTATTTTCAAAGTTGTTGTTGAAATCAGGAGCCCGCCTGAAGAGAGGAAAGGCATTTTATTTTAGAAGTTGTTGTTGAAGTCAGGAGCCCGCTTGAAGAAAGGAATGACGTTTATTTCAAAAGTTGTTTATTTGAAGTTGGGAGCCCGCCCAGATAACAGAGGCATACATTTCAGTCTTTAAATATTCAAGTATTGAAGTTGGGAGCCCGCCCATACAACAGAGGCATACATTTCAAGATCAAGTCAGAGGACAATAAAATAGAGGGTTAAAATAGGAATCCCCAGCAGGAAACAATAAAATTCCCCGGCACCGGGAAGCAGAAGGTTGCAACAAGAGGTCACAGCACAAACTCAAGTGCATGTGTCAAAAAGAAGAAAAGCACCGGAAAAAATGCAAGCAGACAAGAAAGCAAGGCAACAAGAAAAATTGCAGTATAGCTTAACTTCTTGTTTTCTTTTAAGCATGGTGTAACAAGGAGATCGGTAAGCAGTAGTAATAGCATGCAACAACAGTAACAGTGCAGTCCAACGGTAGTCCCAGCTACCAAAGTTTCCGAACTACATTGACCTAATTCCTGTTTAGCCCAGGATGTGTAGGAAACCTTTGAAGCAAAGGTCCGGTCAAATCTTTTTCAAAAAAAAAAAATGCTTCAACGGAGTACTCGGATGGACAAAAAATCGCTCGCTTTATCTTTGCACGAAAACCCTTCGTGTCTTCGGGCAAAGAGGGGCAGCTGTAAGCACGTGAGTTTTGTCCAATATGAGAATTACTCCCAAAAAATTCAAAAATAAAATGATTTTTCTTTGGTGTGCAATTTTGTGATATTTTGAATAATTATTTGTATTTGTCTGTGCGTGTTTATTTGCTAAATTAATAAAAACAAATACAAAAATATGTCGCATTTTCATGTAGGATTTAATTCTATAATTGTTACTAATTAAATTTGTTTACAAAAAATTAAAAATTACAAAAATAAGCATCTTTTGCATTTTTAGCATTTATTGTCCAAATATACAATTTTATGCTTAATTATTAGTTAATTGTGCGTTAATTGTTATTGGGAGTTAATTTGCACTTTTATAACTTAATTTAGTTCTTAATAATAGTTTAAGTATTTTTTATAATTTAGTTTTAGAGAAATAAAAGAAGAAAAGAGAGCGAAAATAGAAAGAAAGTCGGAATTGAGCCTCTTCTTCGATTTAGAGCCACCGGCCCAAAAAATGGCCCAATCTTGGGTCGACCCAGTCCATAATCCAAAAGACCCAAACCCCTTTGTCTTACATTTTACAACACAAAACAAAAGAAAAAAGAAGAAAAAACCCTAAAAAAGACTAAGAAGTCATCCGCCCCCCTCCTATCTTCTTCTTCTTCCTCAAGTTTCTCCAAGGTCATCCATGGCTTCCCCCTCAAAGCTCAACCATGGCTGCCCAACGTCACACTCACACACATACACGCACGTCACCCTCACGACCCCGGCTCAACCAAACGACCTCCAAACGCGACCGAACCAACAACCAATCCGTCGAGCTCCACCATGAAAGCTCACAGTTGAGATTTCCGCGACTACTTCTGTCTCCGAGCTGCTGCATCGCGCTCATCATCTTCAACACCAAGCTCCCCGCGACTGCCCGTCACAGCTTCTGCCATCGTCATCCATGGTGGTTGCTTTCATCTTCTCCGTTCTTCGTCAAAGCTCGAGCTTCGACCTCCATCCATGGCTGCCGTAGATGCATCTTCTTCGCTAATCGAGTTGCTGCTGCCTTCTGCTTGTGACGGGCTGCCATTTTTCGTTTTTAAACGATGCCAAACGACCACCTTCTTTGGTCGTCCGTTCTTGGTCGTCTTCGGCGTCAAGTTATCTTGGTGCGAGATTCGTTTCCGGACAGATTGTTTCCATCCAAGTTCATCATCATTCGCTCGATGCTTGGGTCATCAAAACAGTCCGTACGTATGTCGTTCGATCCGGTTAGTAGATTTTGAGTTTTATGTTTGTCCGTATTTTGTTTTGATATTTTTCGAATCTAAAATCGGCGAATGTTTGTTTTGTTCATGTCTATGCTTAGATATTTGATTTTTGGTTTTGTTCATGTTCATGTTGTTTGTTAAATTAATTTTCAAATTTCAAAATAGAAGTTTAATTAGTTGTTTTCATATTCATTTCATGTTTGTATTATTGTTTAAGTGAATATTTGTTAGTTTGATGTTTGTTAGATTCAAATTGAAATTTAATTAACTATTTCTTCAATTTGTTTCATGTGTTTATGTATTGTTAGAAATTGTTAATATTGTTAAGTTCAAGTTTAAGTTCATAATTGTTTCTTCGTCGATCTTGTTATTTGTCTAAAGAATTTAGTTGTAATAAGGGAAGTATGTTGGTTTTAATCATTTGAATCCATCGTTTTTATTTTTAGATTTAATTCATGTTCATATTATGTTTGTTTGTTCTTGAATCCGAAATTTGTATAGCTTGATTTCTTGTTTACCATTTGTGATTATTTCTTGAATTTATCTCATAAAGTTTAATATAGGAATTGTTGGTTGTAATGTTGTTCGAATTGATTTTAAGTTCAATATGATTGAAGTTAGAAATCTAAATATACTTGTTTGTTGTAGTTGTTGAATCCGAAAATAGGATTGTTTGCTGCTAAAATATTGTTCAATCAAATTTTAGTTGTTCTTTGTTGTTCAATTTGTGTTCAAGTGATTTGTTGTTGAAATATTTTTAAAATCGTGTTCATGTGATATTGTTGTTATGATGTTCATCCGTGTTCATATTGTTGTTTGAACATTGTTAGAAATTGATCATATTGTCTATATTTTGATTAAGTTTGATTAATTGATGTGTTATAGCTGATAGGTAGTTTGGTAAATTTGTAGTACGTTCAGGGGTAGTTTGGTAATTTCAGTAAGGTCGTGAGGGGTAGTTTAGGAATTGTACATTTTGAAATTGTTTATTTCAAGCATGGGGGACAAAATGAAATGGGTGGGTTATGATATAGTTGTTTAATATAAAGGGGGGACAAGATTTAATTTAAAGGGGGAATCTTGCATTATTTTAAATGAAGCATGGGGGACAAAATATAATGGGGTGGTGTGATATGTTTATTTAATGTAATGGGGATGAGTGGAAAGATAATGGGTTGGGTAGAGAAAAAGTATTAATTTAATTGATTAAAAGATTTATGGGATGAGATTATATATATGAAGTCTTGAACACAAGACAAGAACAGAAATAGCAACAGAAATACAGAGAGAGAAATAGGGAGAGAGATACGAAAAATAATACACACACAGATAGAGAGAAAAATTCCGAAAAATATTTAAGCTTTCAAAATAAAAATAAAACTAAAAAAATTTACTGCTTTCTTTCTTTGTTTGAAATTAGTATTAATGGTTGTTGTTTCATTTAAAGCTTAAAGCTTTTGTTTTTGGGATTACTACTCCACCGGTCTGTTACTGGGTTGTTACTGTTGCTGGGCAGTTGTTGCTATTGTACTGTTATTACTGCTGCTGATTCTCATCATCATTTTCTTTTGCTTCCAATATCAGGTATATATTTTAAATTCATGGCATGAAAAGCTTCAACATGGCAAGTAAATGAAGTTTGGAATTATAAGGATGTCTTCTACTCATTTAAATTTTATTAGTTTAAGTTTCAGTTTTGTTTTAGTTGGTTAATATAGTATTATACTTGACATGATAAACTGTTAACTAATTAACCTTCTGGAGTAGTAAATTCCACGATAATCTTATATGTTTTGAGAACTAGTGATGACATTTACTGTTTAAATTGTTGAGACAGGGAACATTGAAGAAAATTGGCCATTAATTAAATCTTGTGATATTGTTAGCTAAGTAAAGAATAGTACGGAAATACCCAGAAATTACATTACTAGATTATTTTGTCAAATATCCAATTTTGTTTAAAGCTAGATGATGTCGTCTTATTAAATCAATTGGTAGATTAGTTCTCTTTCTTAATAACAAATGACATAGTTATTTTAGGAACGCGATCAACTCATTTTTTTTAATGTATGAAATAATGTCGATGATTTTTTTTACAAAATATAGAGTTAGTGTTTGTAAATATTCGCATAGGCAGAGTTAGTGTTTATCTCAAACTCAATCTTCGTAATCAAAAATTAACTAAATAATTATAACCTCGAACTAAAAACAAGTGGTGTAAAAGAAAGATGAGATTTTTAAATTGTAACATTTTAAGTCAAAAATGTGTAAATAGCGTTTGCTACAAATAGAATAATGAAAATTCTTCAAAAATATCACTTCCTTTCTTACATCCATTCTTTCCCAATTTTTATATGTAATTTGCACGTTGTTTATTTGGGTAGGCAAATATTGTATTCACTAAATGGTAGTATTAATCACACGTTGTTTATTTTACTCCTCAAATTCGAATGGTTTGAGGAATATAATTCATACGCAAAAAAATATAAATTGCGATCAACGTCCAATAAATTGTAAATCCTTTTGAAGGAATTTAGAGACTAGAAGAATATTTATTTCTCATGACTTTCACATAAAAATGTATGGATGTAATAAACAATTTGTGGAAAATTTATACTACCATCAAGAATATTTTTGTGATTAGGGATACGTTCGCGTAACCTAATTATATTTCTAAAAGCAATTCGGATTATGCGTTCGCGTGACTTCGATCGAATATTTAATAAAAGGGATTTCTCAGAGAATATCATTATTAATTTCATAAAAACCCGAGATGTGAGGTTCACTACTTAATTATACCAAAAGGGCGAATGTTTTTGATTTTATTTAAAGCATAATTTCAAAAATGATTATTTTAATAAAAATATTATCTATATTATTGTGTACACGTGCGCGTGACACAACTCCGCATGTTTTAAAAAATATAATTTATAACACGAATATACGTACGCGTGATTCGATTCAAAGAAGGGTCTTTAAATCTAAATAGAAGCGGTAACAATAAAATCATGCAATAAAAATGTATTTAACAAATCAAAATAATCAAGCCGAATATAACAGTTGAGCGACCGTGCTAGAACCACGGAACTCGGGAATGCCTAACACCTTCTCCCGGGTTAACAGAATTCCTTATCAGGATTTCTGGTGCGCAGACTGTTATATAGACAGAGTCATATTCTCCTCGATTCAGGGATTAAAACCGGTGACTTGGGACGCCTTAAAATTCCCAAGTGGCGACTCTGAAACAAACAAACAAATCCCGTTTCGACTGTCCTTTAATTGGAGAAAACTCCCTTGCACCCTCGCGGGGGCGGAAAAAGGAGGTGCGACACTATGTGATGAGTATGTTATTACTGCGAGATGTATTCATATGATTTGGAAACGACAAGAAGGGTCTGCTGGAGGATAGAAGAACTATTAGGTGCTTGAATTCCATCTTTATTCGAGGTATAGCCCCAAGTTATAGGCATGTGAAGAATCTTTTCATGTTTCCCAGTTGTGAGTGAATTAAAAAAAAATCATGTTGCGGTATGAGTACAGACTCAAGAAGACTAAGTGACTGCGTACAGTTATGATGGTGGAAGGTATACATAAATGTTAGTTAAGACGGAGCAGGTGGGTTATCTCCTGCAAAGTGTTCTGGAGTTGTGTGATCTTTATGTTGTCTGTTAGAAGATCCCATTTACAAGTGAAATATATATGTGAATTTAATTTCGGTCGCTTAAGAGAGTGGGTTTAATTGTTATGAGAGTAAATACGAGATTTGTAGAAGATATGAAGTACCAGATGGTTTGTGTTCCACGAGCTTATGAAGGATTGAGTTAATCTCACTATGGTATTATGGCAGCAATAAAGCATATGCGTTATGAGTTATGGTGCATGTTTGACCTATGGCTTTGAGCCAAGTGGGGGAGTCCACTATTGAATAGTTGATTGCACGGTTATATGCTCTAATGGTCCCAGTTCAAGGCACATAGGCGAATCAGTTATGGCTCGAGTAAAGGAAATTTCAATAAAGGCTATGTTATGTTTTATGGGTATACGAGAATCGGGGAATGACTTGAGTTGTGGTTGTTAATGAATGCTCGATGCATAGAGCAGGAAGTTGCTTGGTTATATTGGAATGAGGTCACATTCTGCAGTGTCGGAGTGCTAATGAAGCACAGGTTGTTCGGTTCGTTTAATCAATCTAACTACAGTTTGAGTAGTGTGGATGACTCTAGAGAATGGTCCTATTGTGTTCAAAACTCTACATGCAATAATTGGAGGCTTCTAAGTTGTACTTATGGATAGAAACTGAGTTTTCAGTAGAAGATGGCAAGACTTGTGGTATTTTCTATATTAATTATGGGATTCTATATATCAGTATTGGGAAGGTAAAGGTAATGGCTTTGGGGAACACTTAAAGAGTATTCAGCGGCTTAGGAGCCTTAGACAGTGTAGCTTTATGCTTGGGTTTCACGTGATAAGCCTAGGTTGAGGAAATTGTGGTGCTACAACAAGAAGGAATATCAAGTTAAAGATGAATCAGAAGGAATTTAGATAGATGGGGTATATTGATAGTAGACCAAATCGGTATGGTAAGGATATGATTAATTCCTTGTGTGTGTTCGAGGTAATGAGTTCCTACAACTATTTTGCAACAATGCTCTTGAGTTTTGATGGCTTGCTTAGCTTGGTCTATTTAGAAGGATTCAGTCCTGGCAGTTGAATTTGTGCAAATGGAATTGGGAGAGTTCTTATTGATTTCTACCGTGGTTGGAGAGGTGCAATTTCTCCGAGTTTGAGAAGCATAGGATATGTAATGATTTTTCTTCTAGATGGGATCAATGGAAGTTCTTGGCTAAATGAGTTACAGTTCAGTTCTGAAAGGAAGTTCTTAAAACTCTTAGGCAACGGGTAGCCTCAGATGATTAAGGAAATGGTACTGCTATTTGGAAATGATTTGATGAGAGTCTATGTTTTAGTAAAAGGGCAATGTTATTATGTTGATAGCACTTCGGTAGTATTGCGACACCTTCTTTTTAGATCGACTGGTGATATTCGGGTTTGCTTGGTGGCATAGGGAAATTTTAGAGTGTCTATAGTAGAATGATTGGGTATTAGAGGTTGTGAGATGATACGATCTGTTTGTTATAGGCACCTATAGTGCGGTTCTATCGGAGTTTCATAATGGAAGTCGAGCGGGAAGAGTAATTTGGTGTTGCTCGGTGAATGGCATATCGGTCATGTCCTATCAGGTGTGCGTGGTATATGTTATTTTCTTCACAGTGAGTATGATGAATTGCTTTGGTTCCAGATATCAAGTTGTGCGTGGTTGTCGATTTCGAGCATAGTGACATAAGGTGGTTCCATGTGGAGCAGTGCTTAAATAAGGTCTCGCATTGCAGTGAATATATGTGGAGGTATGACCTTGCAGGTTAGATTCGTGTGTTTTGTTCCTATGATGTGAGACGGGTTCTTAGTCTTGTGTTGTGGTGGTACTAGTGAACTTGAGGTTCAGCTCTTTTATTTGAGTCATTTTCATGATTTGAGTATGTTCGGATTGTTGCGTATTGATGCATGTATTGTGTAAGTTGTGGCTTAGGTCTGTACGGATGTGTCATGTCACTAGAGTATTGTCTTGGATTAGAGGAGATCGTTAGGGATCATTAAGAAATACTAACGGATTCGATTTCATCATGTTTGATGGGTAAATATCAAGGTTCGGTTCAGAAATTTGCTATGGTCCTTGCCAAAGGAGAAGTAACCTTATGGATGACTTATCTGAGAGATGGTTATTACTTATTGCATGTTTCATTTATCAATGGCAGTATATGGAAGTGTTGGAATGAGACTTTAGTTGATAATAGGTTTCTACCGGTATTCGGGTGTTATGTGCAGCTGCTGTGAATGGAAGTTATCGCTACATGTGTTTGAGTTACGTGGTATATTGGATAACTGCACTTGAGGTTGCAGGCATGGGTTACTATAGCTAGTTCAGGTCTATTCAAAGTATAGGTGTGAGGTTCTGATCGTATTAAGGATTTTAGAAGCAGAAATGTGGTTCTATGATTTATGGACTAGGATGGATTGTGAAATTTCAGTTATATTGTGTTATCAAACCTATATGAGGTAGGGTAATGTGGGATCACCCCCGGGTATATGCATGGTAAAGTTATTCAGCGATTGGTTGGCTTCTGGAACAACTCTGGGAACGTTCGAGGACAAACGTGTGTTTAAGTGGGGAAGGATATAACGACCCGACCGGTCGTTTTGAACTTTTGCACTTTGATCGCCAGTTCCCGGACATGACTTGCCCCATGTAATGTATTATGACTAATGTAGATCGTTGGTTTTGGTTTTCAGGAAAAATCGGAATGAATTTGAAGGAACAGTCTCAGTTGAAAGCTTTGAATTAGAAAGGTTTGACTAAGAGTTGACTTATTTGTATATGAGCTCGGATCGGAAATTTTATGATTTGGAAAGCTTAGTTGGGTGATTTATGACTTAGGAGCGCGATCGGAATGCATTTTGGAAGTCTGTGGAAAGATTTGGCTTGAATTGACAAAGTTAATATTTTGGCGAATTCTGGTTGATAGATGAGATTTTTATCCGAGGGTCGGAATGGAATTCCGAGAGTTGATGTAGCTTTGTTATGTCATTTGTGATGTGTGTGCAAAATTTCAAGTCATTTGGACGTTGTTTGGTCGATATTTTGATCGAATTCGGATTTCGGAAGTTTTGGAATTCTTAGGCTTGAATCTGAGGGTGATTTGATGTTTTGATGTTGTTTTGAGTGTTCCTAAGGTTGGAACAAGTTTGAATTATTTTATGGGGTGTGTTGGCATGTTTGGTCGGGGTCCCATGAGTGTCGGATAAGTTTTGGAAGAGTTCATGGATCTACTCAAGATAAGCAAGGGAGTCCCGTACTCTGAGGTGGATAGAGGTTTTTCTACTCTGCAGTTCATATACTAGAGGTATGGGCATATAGGAGGGTTCGACGATCTGGAAAGCAGGGTTTGCAGCAGAGGGAATCGGACAAAATAGGATGAACATAGGCGGTTCGCCTTCATGGTAGCATTCTTGGGCATTGTGGTGTTTCCTTGGAAAGACAAAATATTGATTTGAATGTGGTTGGAGTCGTCAAGGTCCTAATTACCAACAACAAAAGCACGTTTGCCCCTATGATAGTGTCCGAGATATACCGAGCTCTCACAGTCTGTAAAGCCGGGGCAGATTTTTTCGAAGGATGCAATTTGTTATTACAGATGTGGATGATCGAGCACTTGTGTCATCATCCTTAGTATATGAGCTATAGATCTACAAACGAAGGTTGAATTGAAGGATATAACACGAGGGTTTCAGGGCTCAAATTGCCAGAAGGGTCTGAAAACTGGGTATCTTGCCTTCGCGCCATCACTGCAGCACAAATAGGGTGAACATTGGGTTGGCTTCTTGTTGAAGAAATTGTGTACATGCCCGCCACGGGTCCTTACTTCCTCTTAATGGGACTCCGAGGCATTCAGCCTTATGCACCTTGTCGGGTGATGAGACAGTTAGGGAGGTGTCAGGTGGTACACCCAAACGAAGATCTCAGTGTTTATGCAATCGAGGTTAGCACCAATGGCCAATTTCATGAAGAAACCGTTCATTCTATATGGAATGAATGCCAATACTTAACGGTAAACACTCGAGTGCACGACCTATCAAGATGCGAAGTCTCACCTACTTATATTGCCTGGTACATGAAGAGAGACGTTGTAAGAGACGAGCCAGAACGGCCAACCAAAAAACCTCACATTCAAGAGTTCGTCGAGGCATCACAAGAACCGTGGGACTGGTTGGCCAAAGAGCGCGAATACCGGGCCGAAGTAGGCAAGCTGAAACAACAGATTAAGGATCTGAAATTTGAGAACAGGGTGCAAGTTGCTGCCGATGAAGGAGAAAAGAACAAATTAGCCCAAGAAAATGAGGCTCTCAAGTCTTAGATCCGACAAATGAGGATAGATGATGACAACCAGCAAAGGAGTCGGTCGGATGATAGATTGATTAATGGACTAAAGAAGGAAATCATTGAGCGCCGGGATGACCTGAAGAAATCTGAGGGTGCCATAGCACAGCTCCGGGCACAATGGGAAAAAAGAACAAAAGAGTGCACACAGTACTTGCAGCAGGCGAAGAAGGAATATGAAAAAACCATCGCCAAACTAAAAGGAAAAATGACCACCCTTGAGGACAAGGCAGCTAAGCAAGCTGAAGCTTATGAAATCGAAAGTGGACACTGTTACGATTTACTGGCTCAAATGGAAGATAAAATACTGTAGTTGCAGAGGCAGCATCTCCAGGATTCTCAGGTTTTGGGTGGCCGTAGTGATCAGATAGGGCACCTGCTCATAGAATAAGGTCGAACCAGAAACAAGATTGGGACTATTGCCCATGACATCATTAGGAGATGCCGAATGTGTAAAGACATGACCCGCACTACCTTCTTATCAGCAGTAATGATTTTTGTCAAGCGGACAATGTACGAACTGGAGCAACTTGAAAGGGATCTCGCACCTAAGCCCGCGGCAAGGCCGAATGATGCCTCGCGAGCACCAACTTTTGGAGCTTTAATGTAATTATAGTTCAAGTTAGTGTTTTTGTTTTTAGAGTCTGTTGTCTGTCTGTATGTTCCCTTTTGCATCAAAATGTGTCAGTAGTTTTTTTTAGTCCGTAATTGGTTTTACTTTGGGTTTGTTCTCCTTTCCAAAAAATGTTTAGTTTGTATTATAATGTTTCAGTAAAGAAAATGGAAAATTCCCAAAATTTACTTTCGCATTTATGTGGCAGAACTACGCCCGGTCTGATTCATGTGGGGACATGATACGTAGGCAATCCGCATAAGATTCGACCACCACTAAAAAGGAAAGTTTGGAGGCACTTAAAAAAAGTCGGAATGACACATGCAGTCAGAACAAAGACATGATAGAAATGGTTAAACTTCTTAGGAACATTGCATCCCCAACGTGAAATTGCAATATGTGTTAAACTCTAACGCTAACAAGTTTGTTGTTGATCCAGAGATTTCGAAACAGTTAGCTCGTTAGAACATTATGGCAGATTACCATTACCACACAAGATCTAAAGGGCCCATTCCGAAAAGTATGTCTGGTTCGGACAAAAGTGTTTAGGAGGAAAAGACGGAGATGCAAATGATGAAGGAGGAAGTAGACAGGTTGAGACAAGAGATAGCTGGGATGCACCTAGCCTAGGCTAGGGGACAAACCTCACCAATACCTCCCCCTACTCCTACCCTCTCACCGGCTCGGACTCCGGAACACCCTCTCGCTGGTCCATCAACGAGCTTCCCCATTGCCCAATACTATCAGGGGTTCCTATAATCCCCAAGCTCCACCACCCAAACAAAACCCTCTTCCACCAACTGTTCCTGTTTTCGTGGCACACGCCACATTGCAAAAATCATCGGATGATCCAGTGTTTCAGGTTCACGACAACCAATACTATCCTCCCAAACTCACCTTCAAAGCACCCGAGCCATGCACTTACACCCCTCACCTTCTGCTCCCGGTAGAAACTGAGAGGCCGGCTAAGAATCTGGAGCAGAACGAAGTGCTTCGTAAAGTGAAAAGTCTAGAGCAATCCTTCAGGAATATGCATGGATTGGGCAGCCAAGTTAGTGTGGCCTACAAAGATCTGTGTCCCTTCCCCGATGTTCAATTGTCGGCAGGTTTTAAGATGCCAAAGTTTGATCTATATGAGGGACATGGTGATCCCATGGCACATCTATGAGGTTTCTGTAGTAAGATGAGAGGGGCAGGTAGAAAGGATGAGCTGTTGATAGCTTATTTTGGTCAAAGTTTAAGCGAGTCCGCACTGGAATGGTATACGAGGCAGGATCCTAGCAGGTGGTATACCTGGGACGATCTAGCACAAGCATTTGCAGGTCACTTCCAGTATAACCTTGAGATCGTCCCTGACCGTCTCACACTGTTGAAACTTGAGAAAACGCCTGGAGAGAGCTTCAGGGAATTCGGATTCCGTTGGAGAGAACAAGCAGCAAGAGTCGATCCACCAATGAGGCAAGGTGAAATGGTGGACTACTTCTTACAAACTTTGGAGTCAACTTACTTTGGTCACCTGGTGACGTCAGTTGGTTAATCTTTCAACGAAGTAGTAAAAATGGGTGGTATGGTTGAAGAGGGACTCAGGTCCAACAAGATAATGAGCTATTTGGCAATCAAGGCCACAACTCAGGATATCCAAAGAGGCACGGGAGGTGCGCTCGAGAAAAAGAAGAGAGAGGAGGTCGCAATAGTTGAAGCAGTTACTTGGTCCAGATCCAGAGGTCCTTTCACTCACTACCAACCCAGACCCCATCACCCAAATTATCCACACACTTCATACAACCCTCCACAGCCCTATTATCCACCACAAGAACCACATTTCTCCGTCCATCACGCCCAAACTTACACCCAGCCTCCGGCACGCCCACAATGGCGTGCGTTGTTTCCCCAGAACACATATCCACCTCCACAAAACACATACCCACCTCCGCAAAGCACATATCCACCACCAAGGGCCTACAGGAATCCTTCAGGGCTAGGCTTCCGCGGAAATCAGGCTTTCAGGAGTGAAAGGGTGCACAGGCAGAGAACATTCACTCTGCTGGGAGAAACCTATACTACTCTGTTCCACAAATTGAGGCAATTAGGCCTATTGAGTCTTGTTGAGCCCAAATTGCCAAATCCCCTTCCCAAAAATCTGGACCACTTGGTAAGCTATGAATATTGTTCGGGGGCTCCCGGACATGATACTGAGAAGTGTTGGAAGTTGAAGACTGCCGTACAAGATCTTATTGAAACAAATAGGATCGAGGTTTAGGCACTAGAGGCAAAATTGCGAGGCCCAGGGGTTAACTCGTTCGGGAAGGTGTTTTGCTCCCGCAAAATTCAGAAGGGACAATCCTATAACAATAAAGAAGCCAGTGACGGAGGAAGAAGCAGGGGAGTTTTTAAAGAAGATGAAGGCATAGGACTACTCCATTGTAGAGCAGTTGAGGAAGACCCCGGCCCAGATTTCATTGCTATCCTTGTTGATCCATTCAAGCGATCATTGTCGGACCTTAATGAAGATTCTGAAATAAGCCCATGTTCCGGAAAAGCTCTCAGTGAACCATTTGGAGAAAATAGTGCAAAAAATCTTCGAGGTAAACCGAGTGACATTTTCTGACGATGAATTGCCGACAGAAGGTACAGAACACAACAAAGCCCTCTACTTGACCGTGAAATGCGAAGACTCGGTGGTCACCCGGGTATTGATTGATAATGGGTCAAGCGCCAACATCTGTACTTTGAGTACTCTGAAAAAGCTGAAGGTTGATCATGACCGGATTCACAAGAACATCGTCTGCCTCCGAGGTTTTGATGGGGGTGGTACCGACACAGTAGGTGATATCATGCTAGAATTGACAATTGGTCCGGTCGAGTTCACCATGGAATTTCAAGTGATAGACGTGGCGGCGTCATACAATCTTCTGTTGGGGCGACCTTGGATCCACGCAGCCAAAGCAGTGCCTTCTACACTACATCAGATGGTAAAATTTGAATGGGATAGACAAGAGATTGTGGTACACGGGGATGACGGTACAGGAGCCGTTAGTGATGCCATTGTGCCCTTCATAGAAACCGATGATGATAAGGGCCCATGGGTTTATCAGATTTTTGACACAGTCTTAGTGGACAAAATTCCTGAGGGCGGGGGCCTTCCACTTCCCAGAATAGCAGCTGCAACCTTCATGATAGCCTCAGAAATGTTAAACAGCGGGTTTGTACCAGGAAAAGGTTTGGGGGTTGATCTGCAGGGTACTGTCCAGCCAGTTTCTTTGCCCAAGAACCTGGATACTTTCGGGCTAGGATTCAAGCCTACGACAGCAGATGTAAGGCGGGCCCAAAAATTGAAAAAGAAAGTTTGGATTCTTCCCAAGCCAGTTCCGCCTCTTTCCAGATCCTTTACCAGAGCAGGTAGTGGAAGGTTGTCAGTCCCCAAAATTCCCGGCCCCGTGATTGGGCCAGATGGAGATTTGAATGAGGGCTTTGAAAGGCTGTTCGCCGAAGTGAACATGATAGAAGCTGGAGAAGGTTCCAGTAAGGCAGACATACAGTTTGTGGGGCCTAGAGCCAATGTCAACAATTGGACAGCTACTCATCTTCCTACTCGGAGGGAGTCTTGGTAGTTAGCTCTGATTTTCCTTCCTGTTTTCTGGATTATTCCAGGGTTGTAATCCAGATTTCTTTTTATTTTTATTGTGTTCATCAAAGTGTGAAACCTTGTTATCTCGTAATTCAATAAAATAAAAAATTTATTCTTTATTCCTTATTTTATTTTTTATTTTTTTTTTAATTTTGTTTTCTTCTTTTCTTTTTCTGTACAGTTCTCTTTATACTGGTCTTAATGACATGACGTGCATAAGGAATCCTCAGCCCAGTCTTAAAAATCAATCTAATCCCGAAATGATAGTTCAAGAAGTAGATTGTGGTTACGAATCAGAATATGATGATGAGGATGAAGCCTTCGAAGAAATTAGTAAGGAGTTAATTCACTTCGAAGAAAAACCCAAACCTAATTTGAATGACACAGAAGCCGTAAATTTAGGGGACACAGACAATGTCCGAGAGACTAAGATAAGTGTCCACCTCGAGCCAGAAATCAGGGAAGAACTTGTCAAAGCACTCATTGAATTCAAAGATATTTTTGCATGGTCGTACGATGACATGCCGGGCTTAAGCACCGATCTAGTGGTTCACAAATTGCCCACTGACCCGACATGCCCTCCCATCAAACAGAAATTGAGGAAGTTCAAGACAAATATGAGTGTGAAGATTAAGGAAGAAGTAACCAAGCAGCTGCAAGCAAAGGTTATTCGGGTCACTCGATATCCTGATTGGTTGGCTAATGTGGTGCCAGTGCCGAAGAAAGATGGGAAGATCAGAGTGTGTGTCGATTACCGCAATCTAAACAGGGCAAGCCCAAAGGATAACTTTCCATTACCCAACATCCATATTTTGATCGATAATTGTGCCGGATGTGAGATCGGGTCTTTTGTAGATTGCTATGCTGGGTATCATCAGATTCTGATGGATGAAGAAGATGCGGAAAAGACGACATTCATTACGCCGTGGGGGACTTATTGCTACCGAGTAATGCCTTTTGTCTTGAAGAACGCTGGGGCAATGTGCATGAGAGCAATGACTACGGTGTTTCATGACATGATACACAAAGAGATTGAGGTATACGTAGATGACGTGATCATAAAATCTAAGCGTCAGGAAGACCACATAGCATACGTGAGGAAGCTTTTCCAAAGACTTCGAAGGTATGATATTAAGCTCAACCCAGCCAAATGTGCATTTGGTGTTCTATCTGGAAAGTTGTTGGGATTCATCGTCAGTTAGCGATGTATTGAGTTGGACCCATCAAAGATCAAATCCATCCAAGAGTTGCCACCGCTGAAGAACAAGACAGAAGTAATGAGTCTGTTGGGAAGGTTGAATTATATCAGCAGGTTTATCTCTCAACTCACAGCGACTTGTGAACCCATTTTTCGGCTACTGAAGAAAAATGTCGTGGTAGAATGGACGGCAGAATGTCAGGAGGCATTTGACCAAATCAAAGGATATTTATCAAATCCACATGTGTTTGTTCCACCTGAGCTAGGGAGACCGTTAATTCTTTATCTAACGGTCCTGGAGAATTCGTTTGGCTGCGTACTGGGGCAACACGATATTACAGGAAGGAAGGAGCAAGCCATCTATTATCTCAGCAAGAAGTTTACAGGCTATGAGGTTAAGCACACTCAACTCGAGAATACATGTTGCGCCCTAACTTGGGTGGCCCAGAAATTGAAGCATTATCTGTCATCATATACTACTTATCTCATTTCCCGCTTGGATCCACTAAGGTATATATTTCAGAAGCCTATGCCCACAGGGAGATTGGCGAAATGGCGTATATTACTCATAGAATTCGACATCGTCTATGTGACGAGGACGGCCATGAAGGCCCAAACATTGGCCGATCACTTGGCTGAGAATCCTGTTGATAAAGAATACGAGCCATTGAGGACGTATTTTCCTGATGAAGAAGTGATGCATATAGATGAGTTGGAATTATCTAAGGAACCAGGTTGGAAGCTCTTCTTTGATGGAGTCGCAAACGCGAAAGGAGTTGGAATAGGAGCGGTACTTATTTCTGAAACCGGACATCATTATCATGTTACGGCACAACTACGTTTCTATTGTACCAATAACATGGCTGAATATGAGGCATGCATTTTGGGCTTACAGTTAGCTGCAGACATGGATGTCCAGGACGTCTTGGTCTTGGAAGACTCGAACCTCCTGGTGCATCAGATTCAGGGTGAATGGGAAACACGGGATTTAAAGCTTATACCATATCGACAATGTTTGCACGATCTGAGCAAGCGATTTCGATCAGTGGAGTTCAGACACATCCCAAGAGTTCATAATGAGGTTGCCGATGCTTTGGCCACTTTAGCATCGATGTTGCACCACCCAGACAAAATTTATGTTGACCCATTGCATATTCAGGTTCGTGATCAGCATGCTTATTGCAACATGATAAAGGAAGAAATGGATGGAGAACCATGGTTTTATGATGTCAAGGAATACCTCAGGATGGGGATATACCCGGAGCAGGCCACCGGAGATCAAAGAGAGCCATTCCGCGATTGGCAAATAGATTATTCCTCAGTGGAGGAGTGTTGTACAAAAGAACCCCAGATTTGGAATTGCTGAGATGTATAGATGCTAGTCAAGCCACGACAGTTATGACAGAGGTACATACTGGAGTTTGTGGGCCACACATGAGCGGATATGTGTTGGCGAAGAAGATTCTTCGAGCAGGGTACTATTGGCTCACTATGGAGCGTGATTGTATCAATTTCGTGCGAAAATGCCATCAGTGTCAGATACACGGAGATTTGATTCATTCTCCGCCGACAGAATTGCATACAATGTCAGCACCATGGCCATTTGTTGCCTGGGGCATGGATGTCATTGGACATATTGAGCCGGCAGCTACCAACGGTCATAGGTTCATTCTGGTGACCATCGATTATTTCACTAAGTGGGTTGAAGCTAAAACTTTCAAGTCAGTAACCAAGAAGGCAGTGATAGATTTTGTTCACTCCCATATCATCTGTAGATTTGGAATCCCAAAAGTGATCATCATAGATAATGGTGCTAATCTTAACAGCAATTTGATGAAAGAGGTATGTCAGCAGTTTAAGATTACACACCGCAATTCCACCCCATATTGTCCCAAGGCGAATGGAGCAGTTGAGACAGCCAACAAAAACATAAAAAAGATACTTCGGAAGACGGTATAAGGTTCGAGGCAATGGCATGAAAAATTACCATTTGCATTGTTGGGTTATCGCACTACTATCCCTACTTCAGTAGTTGCAACTCCTTATTTGTTGGTATACGGAACTGAAGCAGTGATACTGGCAGAAGTTGAAATTCCATCCCTTCGGATTATCGCTGAAGCTGAGATTGATGATGACGAGTGGGTCAAAACCCGTTTGGAGCAGTTGAACTCTATTGATGAAAAGAGATTGGCAGATGTGTGTCTTGACCAGTTATATCAAAGGAGAATGGAAAGAGCCTACAACAAGAAGGTGCGACCCAGAAAATTTGAAGTAGGACAGCAGGTGCTGAAACGAATCTTGCCACATCAGGCCGAAGCAAAGGGCAAGTTCGCCCCGAATTGGCAAGGGCCATTCATTGTAACCAGAGTGTTGTCCAATGGCGCTTTATGTTTAATAGATATCGAAGGGAAATGCGTTGACATGACTATCAATTCGGACGCAGTTAAGAGATATTATGTATGATTTCTTTTGATTGTAATTGATTTTTTTTTGTGCTTGGCATTTATCGGAGAATGAAATGACGGAGGCAATTCTTTCTTCTATCCAAACACTTTAACCTTTGCTTCCCCCTTGAGCCTTATTTATTCTTTCATACATCTCTTTTGGAATCAGTAATGAAAATAAAAGAAAAAGAGAAGAGAAAATAATGATAATAAAGACAAAAGAAAAATCACAAGAAAAAAACAAGGAATTGGGAACTACGTTTGACCTGATTCTTCAAAGAAGGATACGTAGGTGCCTCACGGCTCTGTCATGGTGTAACAAAAAAATAAAAATCCCCAAGCAAGAAAAACTGGGGCAGAAGTTTGTGTTTGTAATTTTGGAAAGAAAGTTTGATTCCAAGAGTTGTACTATTTCACCCATCAAAATTATTTTGAACTTTTGATACCCCTTTTCCTTTTAGCCATACATGAAAACCCATATTGATGTCCAAAAAGACCTCCCGATAAGTATCCGAGAAGTGCCAAGTCATGCAAGCGGAAGTCGGGAATAACACTCTGATCCCCAACAGAGGAGAGGATCATAAGCTGGAAGTGAATTGATAGCCGAAAAGAATCCCCAGCAGAGAGAATCATATCGGCAGCACTCCAATCCCCAGCTGAAAAATAAAATAAAATGAGAGAGTCTTATCGGTGAGAACCTTCATCGGTACCATAAGGCGACGGGAGTTGAGAGAAACGAGAGAGTCTTATTAGTGAAAACCCCTCGAAGGGCACTATGAGGCGACAAGACAAGATTGGCGGGAAGGATCCACAGTTGGCAAAGAGTTGAGTGCCTGTTTATCCCCGGCAGGATGAGGCCGCCCGAAAGATTGATTGATACAAATAGACTGGGTTGATTAATCCGGAATGCACGACATGATCGTTGGGATCAGTTATATCATTCAGATAAGTTCTTTTGAAATCATCATTTTTTCATTTTTGGTCTAAAGACTTTATCTCCCCAGCAGTTTGTTTTGAAAAGGATTTTCAGAGCTTATTACCAGTTGCCAAGATGGTGCAAAAGCACAATGTGGATAGGACGGGCAAAAAAAAATTAAAAAATAATGCAATGGAACGAGAAAGATGTTCGTTGCAAGACCAAATGATGTATTGATCTAGGATTCCAGGGGAAGTTGGAGAAAAACGGAAAAGCAACAGTTAAAAGGTTATGAGGATCCCAACAGATTTGCGAGATACAGGAACAACTCCGACAGATTCTCGACCAAGTTCCACAATGGTCGGACAACACAGAGCGGGGAAGGAAGAGAAAAGAAAAACCATCCCCAGCAGGAGTATCATCCTCAGCAAATAATTTCATCCCCAGCAAGTTTTGTAATAAAACGCAAAGCAAGGAAAGGGAGAAGGGAAAAACCATCCCCGGCAGGAGTGGCACGATCACTCACCATATTTTAAACTAATAAATTTTTCTTTGATTTGAAGCAGGTAAAGGAAATGCTATTGACAGCAGGAAGACATGGCCACAAAGAAGATTATCAAACTGAGGCAGAAAATTTTCTCTCATTGTGAAAATTTTCTTGAAATCAGATACCCACTTGGGGAAGATGGAAGATAACACAAGTTTTGAAGGAAGTGGAATCCCCCATAGTTTACGGGAGAAAGAATACAAGTTTTAAAGAAAGCAATCTTGGAAGACGAAAGATAACCCAAGTTTTAAGGGTAGTGGTTTTTGAATCAGTATGATCCCCACCATTGTTAAAAGGAGGAAAGTAACTAGAGGATAATTCCCCAACAGTGTTATCCCTGGCAGGTTTCAGAGAAGTGAAAATACCAACTTGAGGAAAGTAGTTCCAAGTGGAAGAAAGGCACCAGCTTTAAAGGAAGTAGTCTGTGAAGAAAGAAAATAACATAGTTGTGAATAAAACACCGGTGTTGTCCCCAACAATTTTTCGGAGGAATAAGACACCAGTTTTGAGGGAAGCAGTTGAAAGAAGATGATTCAAGTTAAAGGAGTCAGGTACCCGCCTGGAGAATGGAGGTGTTGTATTTTTAAGAAGTTGTCAAAGTCAGGAGCCCTCCTGGAGAATGGAGGTGTTACATTTTAAGAAGTTGTTGAGGTCAGGAGTCCGCCTGGAGAATGGAGGCTGAATTATTTTAAAGTTGTTGTTGGAATCAGGAGCCCGCCTGGAGAATAGAGACTGATTTTTTTTGAAAATTGCTGATGAAGTCAGGAGCCCGCCTGGAGAATGGAGGCTGAATTATTTTTAAGTTGTTGATGAAGTCAGGAGCCCGCTTGGAGAATGGAAGCTGAATTATTTTTAAGTTGTTGTTGGAATCAGGAGCCCGCCTGGAGAATGGAGGCTGATTTATTTTCAAAATTGCTGATGAATTCAGGAGCCCGCCTGGAGAATGGAGGCTGAATTATTTTTAAGTTGTTGATGAAGTCAGGAGCCCGCCTGGAGAATGGAGGCTGAATTATTTTTAAGTTGTTGTTAGAATCAGGAGCCCGCCTGGAGAATGGATGCTGATTTATTTTCAAAATTGCTGATGAAGTCAGGAGCCCGCCTGGAGAATGGAGACTAATTTTTTTTTAAAAATTGCTGATGAAGTCAGGAGCCCGCCTGGAGAATGGAGGCTGAATTATTTTTAAGTTGTTGATGAAGTCAGGAGCCCGCCTGGAGAATGGAGGCTGATTTATTTTCAAAGTTGCTCATGAAGTCCGGAGCCCGCCTGTAGAATGGAGGTTGTTAAATTTTAAGTTGAAAGAGTTAGGAGCCCGCCTGTTAGAACGGAGGTTGTTATATTTGAAGTTGATGAAGTCAGGAGCTCGCCTGCAGAATAGAGGAATGCACGTCAAGATCAAGTCAGAAGTCAGTAATGCGGAGGGTCACAACGAAAATACCCCCAACACGAATCCCATTTCAGAGATCAGAGAGAAGACTACAAGAGCAAGTCAAAGATAGATAAGATTCTATAATCATTAGTTTAGTCTAGCTTTTGTTTTCTTTCTAGCAATGGTGTAATAAGGAGATCGAAAAGCAGTGGTAACAGCATGCAACAACAGTAACAGCAACATCGCAGTCCCATAGTAGTCCCAGCTACCAAAGCTTCCCGAACTACATTGACCTGATTCCCTTTTAGCCAGGGATATGTAGGAAACCTGTGAAGCAGAGGTTCGGTCAAATCTTTCAAAAAAAATGCTTCACACGGAGTATTCCAACGGGCAAAAAATCGCTCGTATCCGCTCACTTTATCTTTGCACGGAAACTCTTCATGTTTCCGGACAAAGAGGGGCAGCTGTGAGCACGTGATTTTTGCCCTACAAGAACTACTCCCACAAAAATTCAAAATGAAATAGTTGTATGTTGCTTGTGATTTATTTGTATTTGTCTGTGTATGTTTATTCTATTTTTACTATTGAAAAACATACAAAAAATATATGTGTTGCATTTGCATTTACAATTTAGGATTAATTAACCAGTGATTTGTTTTAGGAAAATGAAAATCATAAAAATAATGTATTTTGCATTTTTAGCATTTAATGTTGAATTGTGTGATTTTATTGTTAATTGGCATTCAATTGTATGTGATAAGTGTTATTAAGAGATAATTAGTATTTTTAGTAACTTAACTTGGTTTATGATTTTAGAAAATAATTTAGAAATCAGATGAATGAAAAGAATAAAAGAAATAAGAAGAAAATAAAGAGAGAATCAATAAAAAGAGAAGAACCAAATTTTGGCCAAAACCAGCCAAGCCCAAACCAAACTCGTCCAAACCCACACCTGATCCAGCCCATTACCAGTCCAATCCAGTCCATCTCGGAGACACCCAAACGGAAACGTTTTGGGGAAGCCCTGATCAGGGCCGTTGATCTCACTTGATCAATGGTCCAGATCACTCCGCCCTCACCCATAACCCCATACCCGACCCATATCCCCGAATCAACCCGATCTCTTAATAAGACTAAACGACACCGTTTGAGTTAAGTGAACTGATCTGGACCCTCGATCTCTCTTGATCGAACGGCCAAGATCAAATCACCCCCCATTATATAAATGAAATCTCATACCCAGCCCTCCCAGTCCAAACCTCTGTTCATCATCGTCTCTCAGAGACGAAGCCCCTTCCCCAAACCCTAGCCTCCATGGCATTCCTTTGCCTGAAACCCGGCAGCAACGACACTGCCGGCCACCAAAATAACACCCCTGAACTTCCTAACCACCCTCAACACAGATCCAGTACCCGTTTGCTTCGAATCATCCTCAAACGTCTCAAATCTTCATTTGAAGATTCGAGCAAAACCTGGACCTACCCCAATCTACCCTGAACTCACACCCTAGCACCCCTTGACCTACCTCATGACCAAACCACCGTTGGTTTGGTTCGAATCGGGCTAGAAACACTCGAACCCCAAATCAAAACGTAAGAACCCTAGAAAACCAAGACTGGTTTCTGTCCGAAGTTTAAGGGGATTTGGGTGTTTAACTGACCTTAGTCGAAGTGTTCTCAGTTGAGAACACTCGATTAAGGTCCATTTGACCTCAAAATGTTCAAGGCCGAGTCGATTCAAGTCCGCCTATTCTCTGTTCCATTTAAGGTATTTTTCCTTTTTTCCTTTTATTCTATTTTGATGTTTTAAAACGTCTGTTTATTTGTCTAGTGTTGTTATATTAATTTTTAATTTTTGTCGATTGTTCTGTTCTTCTCCCTCAGACCTTTTTATTTGGTCAAATTTGTTTCTGCTCGTTGTTGTGAATAATTATAGGTTGTGCAATCGATTCAAATAAGTTTCGTCGATTAGTTAAGTTTTATTACAAATCCCTATTCTTGTCAATGCTGCTTGAATTGCCTGATTATCTATTTCTGATTGATTGATGTCAGTTGTTGTAGGCAATCCGTTAATTAGTTTTCGTCGATTAATTCGTTCTTGTTTGTAAACCAATAAGTTCGTCAAATGGTTGTTGTGTGTGCTTGATTTGTGGACACTTAGCTTCAAGGCATTGTCAATAGGCTGACAATGATCCTGCATTCATGTTTATTTTCAGTCAATTTTCAGTTTCAGTTTTAATGATTCTGTTGAGTTCTGTGTTGTGATTTAAATTCAGTTCATTGGTTTAAATTGGAACTCAACCTTAGTCATTTAGTGGTTAGGAGGATTGGTTATAGTTGTTAGTCAGGTTTTGTTTTAAATCATTGTTAGCTTGAACAGATTTTAGAGTTAAAAGGTTTTAATACGGATGAATAGATTGTATTTGGGGCAGTAATATTAAGGGGTTTCAGGGGTGATTTGGGAATGGAACAGTTAGGGTAATATTTTAGTGTTAGTGACTTGTTAGTGGGGTATTAAATGTCTTTAAATTAATAAGGTAATGGAGAACAAGAGGGAATGGGGGCTGAAAATAAGGAAAAAGCTTTCCTTAGTGGGTTTTAAGTGGAAAAATGCAGATTTTTAGTGGGGAAGGGGGTCGGGCAGTTAAGTTGGAAAGAGAGGGCAGGTCTGGATGGCTATATATAAGAGAAGGATTAGGATTGAAGAGGGGGATTGATTGATTTTTGGAGAGCTTGGGGAAGTTGAAAAAGAATAGTTACTGTTTCATTGCCTCGCTTAGGATCTGAAATAGCTTGAACCTTTCTTCCTATTACTTCTGCTCTATACTTGGAGTCGTTTATAGCTGCTGGTTATTTGTTGTTGCACTGCTGTTGCAATTGATGTTTGTTACTTCTGTTGCTGCTGATCCTCTTCTTCCTCTTCTTGTATTGTCAATACCAGGAGCATGCTTCGAATTCCCTTGATGTAAGTTCAACCTTGGAGTGAAAAATGTAGTTTTATGCCAGAGTTGAGTTCATTTGAATACTTGTAGTTATAGTTCGTTAAAGGTTGTCCTTATTTAATTTTTTTTTAACTAGTTGGCTTGTTGACATGATATGGACTGCACGGATTTGAACTAGGACTGTTTATATTACTTGAATAATAGACGACTGTATAATTAGGACTATTTATAAGTTGTTTAGGCTGCTTGATTCCGGGACTGTCTGGATTTTGGAAAATGAATTATGTAATAGTCATATTGGTTTAGTGTTTTTTTTAGTATAATTTTGAAATAAGAAGCAAGCTGCAAGCTGAAACAGGAAAGTTTTTTTTTTCGAATTCATGCATTTCGCCTGCACTAAAAAAATTGAGCTGAAATCAGCAAGTATGGGTTTAAATGTGGTTATTGATTAAGAGTGCATCCGTTATTCATATTTTGTTAAGAATTAAACTTGTATCTATGTATTCTCGTAAAATTCTTTTTTATAATGCGTATATTTATGTAAGTGTTAGACAATATTGTCATTAGTGAGTTTAGACAAGTTTTAGACAATATTTTGTAATGCGTAAACTTGTATCGTTGTAGTTTAGACAAGTGATATATTTTAGTTGTAATAATAATGTTATGGTACACGTTTTCAATCTGATAATAATAGACAATGGTCAATAGTTAACAAGAGATTGGAAATTAATGGTAATGTGTTATTAAGCTAATAATTGTAACCATTGTTAATTAGTTAACTGATTAGGAAAGTTGTTCTTGGATTTGGAGATGAAAGTCGGCTGTCCCACGGGTAGGCCTTGGAGGCCCGATGCGGGTTAATTATAAGTTTCTTTCTTAAGAGGAAGTAGTTCTTAAAACAAATTAATTAGGACTTCTTTTTTTTTAACTTTAGGTACAATAAAAATAGCAAATTATAGTTGCTTCAGGCTTACTTTTTTTTTTTAAAATAAAAAAAGGAGACGAGCCTCGCCAAATAAAACGCACAAGCTGCGGGGCCCTCAATACAGGAATATCATGAATACAATGAATTCGGGATGGGCCATTTAGCAGATTTCACGGCCTTCCCCAAAGTAATAACGCGTCAGTCACTGTTAGGCGCGTACTTTAATAACATTACCTTCTTAAACCCGGGTGCACATTTATGTGACCCAAATCCCAATCTCAACGAAGTCGAAATATGTCGACAATCACGGGTACATTGATTGTGACGTGGTTCGAGATGCATTTCCATGACATTGCAATTTTTTTTAAATAATGAATAAGATGAGCCTCGACAAACGAAACACATAAGTTGCGGGGCCCACTATAAGTATTTGTAAAATTCCTTAGACTTCGGGATGGGTCGTTTAGTAAAAGTTCACAGCCTTCCCCAAAAATGATGATACGCTAGTCGCTTTAGGCGCGCCTTTAATGATTTACTTTCTTAAACTTGGGTGCACATTTATGTGACCCAAATCCAAATCTCAACGGAGTCGAAATGTGTCGATAACCACGGGTACATTGATGTGACGGGATTCGAGATACGTTTTCACAACGTTGCAATTCTTTTGTTAAAATAATATTGATAATAATAAAAACGATTTAAGTTAAAATTTGCACATAGGTTCATAATTGTATAAAAATCAGATAATTAAGCCGAATATGACAGTTGAGCGACCGTGCTAGAACCATGGAACTCGGGAATGCCTAACACCTTCTCCCGGGTTAACAGAATTCCTTATCCGGATTTCTGATGCGCAGACTGTTAAACAGAGTTAATCTTTTTCCTCGATTCGGGATTCAACCGGTGACTTGGGACACCATAAATCTTCCAAGTGGCGACTCTGAATTAAAATACAATTCCCGTTTCGATTGTCCTTTAATTGGAAAAACTCCCTCTGCGCCTCTTTGCAGTGGCGCAGCTGAAAAAGGAGGTGTGACAGCCTCTTTCACTACAAAAAATTAATCAAACTAGATGCTAAATGTACTCAATCAAAATAAGATACATTTGTACGTACTACGATAATATAAGTATTAATTCAGCTAATTACCCTCACTGGTTGACAAGAAACGGGAAGGTGCTGTTGAAAGGGAAACAAGCAGGAAGAGAAATACAATAAAACATATACTACATTGCTTCATGAGTACTGAATAAAGAAAATGAGAGCTGAGTTGCTACGTTCCAGATCAACCAACAATTTTAACTATTGGATCACTTCATATTCACGATAAAAGCAACTTGATTCCAAAACGATCATACTATGAGAATATATAAGAACACCAAATCAAAGCACACGTAGATTTCTATATTATCTAAATCAAAATCAGCTAACTAATTCGTTCCCATTCCAAATAAAATATCGAATTCAAACTAGGCACAAACAAATCAAACTGGGCATGAACAATCATATGGCAGCCATAGTTATCAAAGAAACAAGAACACGAGAAATTTTTTAAAATTCAAAGTAAGAAATGGACCTCAATAGCTAAGCTCTTTGAATCTGAAAATATCTAGGACCGAAGACCTTGGACGAACGATGGAAGAAGGACCTCGGACAGCTACCTCCGGCTACTTCGAAGGTCGCCAGAAAGTTTAAAAAAATAGCCGGACCTAAAAGTCCGGCGAGAATCGGAAAATCGCATACACACGCTGCTATTTCCATGGCGACGAGCTGCGATTTTGAGCTATTGTTTTCATGTTCTTAGAGCTGGTTCTACAACTGGTTGCAACGGAGATTAGAGGTCAATTTTTGAAGGAAGAAGACGAGCAGCTGCTGCTGCATTTTTGTCGCATAAAGCAGCTGTACTTTCACTGTTTCTTCAAACTGTTTGAACAACTAAATCGAGCTATTCCATTGCTGGTTTTGTTGCCCTTTGGCTGAAGTTCAGAGGTGATTCAAGCTTGATTTTTCTGGACTTTTGACTGGTATTGAAGTTGTTTATGGCATTTTCCGGCGAGCTGTTATGAATGGGAAGAAGCAGAAACAACGAAGGGTGAAGGGAGGTGGGCTTGTCGGCTTCAAGGCTGCTTTGCTATCGATTTTCTCTGCTTAGGTTTCAAGTCTTGGAGATCTTTTTGGTTGAAGAAGATCGAGATATGGTGGCTGGGGAGGTTCTTCTGGTTAGGTTGCTGTGTTTTAGTCCTTAGGCGAAGAAGAAGCTGATGGTTTTTGCTTCAACTTCAGGTCTTTCATTGAAGAAGAAGACCTAGGTAGGGGTCTTTTGGAGTTATACGACGCTGGGATCTTTTTTGTTCGATTCCCTCCAGATTTTTAGGCTTCCCTCTCTCTTTAGGTGTTAGATACTATTATATAGGTGTAGGAATTAGGTTAGGGGTATGGACCTAGGAATTATGAGTTTAGTAATTATGGACTAGATCAAAAAATTAGGCCTAAAAATGAGTTGCTCGAGCCCAAGTTTTATTCTTTCCCCACAAACGAGATTAAAATACGATCTCATTTATTAATTAGTCTTGCTTAAGTAAAATAACTGTTAAAATACGACTAACCGTTAAAACACAACTTTTTTTTTTGCATTCTTCAAGATTAAAAATAACTACAACACATTAATGAAACTATTTTTTTTTTTGTAATCTTCATTTTCTTGTAATAAAATAAATTAAAAGAGAATTAGTTAAAATAGCTATATTAGACCTAAATTAAATATTTACGTGCTAAAATATGAAAAATCTTGGGGAGGGTCAAAAATCACATGTCTACAGAAAGTGATCCTTGCGGGTCACTTTATTCAGCTTGCGGTAGTCCTTGCACACCCTCCATCCGGTGACAATCCTCGTGGGAATCAACTCATTTTGTTAATTGGTAACCACAATCATAACACCATTCTTCGGCACGCATTGCACCATCGAAGTCCAAGAGCTATCCGAGATGGGGTACATAACCCCTACATCTAACCACTTGATTACCTCTTTTTTGACAATCTCTTGCATTGCCTCATTCAACCTCCTTTGATGTTCCACAGAGGGCTTGGCATCATCTTCAAGAATAATCTTGTACATGAAAAAGGCGAGGCTTATCCCCCGAATATTAGCTAGAATCCATCCAATTGCCTTCTTCTATTTTTGAAGCACCGCCAATGTGGCATCTAATTGCATGTTAGTAAGACAAGAGGAAAGAATAACTGGAAAAGTTGAACTAGGCCTAAGAATTCATACCTGAGGTGTGGAGGCAAAGGCTTTAACTCCAAAATGGGAGGTTCCTCAATTGAGGGCTTTGTTGGGGTAGTTTTTCTGTTCTCAAGATCCAGAGAGAGCTTACATGGATCATAAGAAGAAGACCCCATACCATGCAACGTATTGACACACTCAACCCGTCCTTCATCCTCATTGACATCAAGGTTCAACAATACCGCTTCTAGAGGATCCTCCACATTGATCATGGCACTAGTATCATCAACGATCACTTCCGTGACAAGATCCACAAAAGAGCACACTTCCTTACTATTAGGCTGCTTCATTGATTTGCACACATGAAAAACCACTTTTTCATCACCCACCCGGAAGGTGAGTTCCCATGCTTCCACATCAACTAATGCCTCCCCAGTTGCAAGGAAAGGTCTTCAAAAAATTATAGGCACCTCATAATCGACCTCATAGTCGAGAATCACAAAATCAGCAGGCAAGATAAATTTGTCCTCCCGGACAAGAACATCATAAATAATACCAAGCGACCTCTTCATCGTTCTATCCTCCATTTGCAATATCATTGAAGTCGCCCTTGGTTGCCTGATACCCAAAGTTTTGAACACAGAGTAATGCATCAAATTGATGCTTGTTCCCAAGTCACATAGTGCCTTTGCAAAGTTTGCACTCCCAATGTTGCATGAGATGGTGAAAGCGTCGGTATCTTCTAGATTTGGAGCCATCAAGTGCACAATTGCACTAACTTGGTGAGTCATCTTTATGCTCTCACACTCCATGGATCTCTTCTTTGTCACCAAGTCTTTCATGAACATGGAGTAATCTGGCATTTGTTCGAGAGCCTCCACTAAAGGGACATTGATTGATAGGCTCTTTATCATGTCAATGAATTTCTTAAATTGATTCTCATTTTTCTGCTTTGCCAACCTTTGAGTGTAAGGTGGAGGAGGCCTTGGCAATGGAGCCTTAGCCTTTGGCACAACCGTTTCTGGTATGTCTATTATGTGTTCCCTAGACGGGTTCATGTCTTCTTGAGTTTCCACCTCGTTACCCTGGATATCAATCCTCACTTCCTCATTCAAGTTATCATCATTCACATTTTCAACAACTAGAGGGATATCATCCTCTTGCAGCTCAACTTCATCACTCAAAATTCCCTTTTGTTTGGAGGCATTCACATCACCACCTCGACCGCTTCTTATAGTTACTGTCATTGCGTGCCTGATATTGTTACCACCCTTCGGGTTGACTACTGTATCACTAGGTAGAGCCCCCTTAGGGCGAGCATTCAAGGATTGTGAGATTTGGCCAAGTTGAACCTCCAAGTTTCTGATGGAGGTATTGTGGGATTCCAACTGGGAATCACAGTCGGCGTTCGTTTTCATCATATGTTCAAACATCATTTCGATCCTCCCCAATTCATTGTTGGATGAGCTAGGACCTTGGGATGGAAAGGGAGGTGGGTTATTTGGTTGTTGATACATCGGAGGCCTTTGAAAACCTTGTCCCTAATTCCCTTGATTGTCATTATTCCAACCCCCTTGGTTGGTGTTCCCTCCTCAATTGTTGTTGTTGCCACTCCAGTTATCTTGATTGTTCTGGCTGCCCCAATTTAATTATTGTTCCCCCAGTTGCTATTGCCTTGTTGGTTTTGATTCCCCTAGTTTCCTTGGGATATCCATTGTTGTTGTTGGTTAGGAGCATTGCCCCTTTGTCCTTGGTAATTGTTCACATATTGCACTTCTTCATTTTGCTCATAATAGCCCTCATCTTGATTGAAATCACCACTACCTTGGTCATATTGACCCGGACTACCTTGACTTTGTTGACCTCTTTGTCGCCTCTTGTTTACCAATATGTTGATACTTTCCATACCATTTACTTGTCTAGGAGCTTGAACCTGTTGCAATTGAGCATTCGCTAACTGGTTCATTGTGGTAGTTAACTCTGCTATTGCCTGGCCATGATCATGGAGTTCTTTGTGCAAGTGGATGATAGTGGGGTCACCTTGTGGCACATTGGCTCGACTTTTCCAAGCGGAGGAAGTATCTGCCATCTCATCCAATATCTCACACGCTTGATCATAAGGTGTATTCATAAAATTTTCACTTGCTAGCTGGTTCACTACACACTAATTGGTCGTGTTAATGCCACAGTAGAATGTCTGTTGAATCATTGCTTCGGTCATGTCATTGTTTGGACTTTCTTTCACCATTGTCTGATATCTCTCCCAGATCTGATGAAGTGGTTCATTAGGTTCCTGTTTGAAGGCCAAAATCTCTTCTCTCAAAGTGACCATATGCCCCGGCGAGAAAAACTTTGCTATAAACTTGTCTGCCAACTCATCCCAAGTAGTAATGGAATTGTTGGGGAGCCTTTCAAGCCAGTCCAAATCTTTCCCTCTAAGTGAAAAAGGGAACAATCTCAACCGAAGTGCATCCTCTGACACATTTGTTTGCTTGCTTCCCCAACAGGTATCCACGAAACCTTTATGATATTTGTAAGCATTCTGATGGGGAGCACCTGTGAAATACCATCACTGCTCCAAAAAAGTCAACATCACATTCGTAATTTGGAAATTGCCTGCCCGGATCTGGGGTGGGACAATTGCACTAGAATACCCTTGGTTTGGAAGCAGCCGAGGAGCCACTCTTGGAGGTGGTGGGGGAGTGTCTGGAATATTATCATTGGCCTAGAGATATCTCATTTGAGCTTGAGGCACTATAGGTACCTCATCATCAATATTGTCATCTATCTCCTCCCCTGGAATAGCATTTCCAAGAGGGTCATTGTTATTGTTCGCCATTTTGTACCTGAATTGGCGACACACACAAATTAGTGCCACATAAGGAAAGAAAAACAAGACACAAAACTATTTAGATAGATAGCCAAAATCGTTAGCTCCCCGGCAACGGCGCCAAAAAGTGATCGAGTCCAACCCCACACCACTATAGAGTGGCAAGAGCGGTCGATGCAGATTTTACCCGAGAAGGTCAGGATCGAATCCACAAGGAGCTAATACAATATTTGGAGTTGGACATCTATCTAATCTAGCAGTGTGTAGTGCTCTTGATTACACTTCCAATCATTTTTGTTTGTTTGTTTCTTCTAATTTTATACTAATGATGTGAGAAATTAAGCTAAGTAGATATGTTTGTAGGGTTTTCTAAATGGGTAAAGAGGCACTAGGGAAGTGACTTGCTCCTAGGCGAGTATCTAACGGGATCTAGAACTTAGGGCAATAATGTTATAGTTGGGATCATGATATAGCCAATGCATGAAGCTACTCACTCTACACCTCTCGGTAGTAAGAATGACTTTGCCCTAATTGGCTTTCTCAAGCCCAATTGGGTGTTCAATTTGTGCAAGCAATGTTAGCTCAAGTCGGGTATTACTATCTCTAGGTTTAACCCTTTAATTGGTGGTATCAATCTCTTGAATACACCCAAATTCCTTGATGGACTTAAATTCCTAGACTTAGTCTCTCTTTCTCAAGAAGAGCCTAAGTCAAAAAGGCACAAATTAGTATTTGCCACCACTAATTCAACATAGAAAGCATAAATCAGGCCAAATAACAATCACCCATAAACATCTAAACCCTAAAATAAAAGACCCATTAAATACCCATACTAGGGTTGAGCCACAAATATAGCTAATGGGTTTAGCTACTCATAATTGAAGAAGAAACCATAGATTGAGATGACGAATAATCCATAAATTGTAATTACAAGCTAAGAGACTAAGTTTAATTTCTAAGTAAGCTACAAAATTACTCAAAATAGTCAAATACGGCATTTCACGTGCTTAGCTAACGTAAGATGACCTAAAAATCTGAAAAAGTAGTATTATACACAACTAAATTTTTCGGACAAAAATGCCTCTTGATGGAGGTACCGCGGACCGTAGTAAATGGACAGATGTAGTTGTGAGGCTATCGCGGCCGCATATATTCCATTGCAGACCGCAGTCTTCAATATTTGTCTCAACTGCAGGTTCTCTGAACTTTTTGTATAAGGACCGCGGTCGCGGTGAGTCTTCTGCGGCCGTGGTGGATTTTCTGCTGTAGCGCTGCTTTGACTTGGCTTTGAACTTGTGCAGGTTTCACTCCTTTTTGAGTTGCTTATGACATCCTTGTCTCTTTCTGACCAAAGACTGCAAACAAACACAAGAAGTTAGCTTTTTGGGAATACTTGTACACATTTTAGTCCAAAACTCAAGCAAAAAGGAGCATAAACTAGATTAGAATCCCTAGTTATCAGATGCCCTGAGAGACTTGATGATGTTATGAGAACATGTACCTATGGACAACATGACATTCATACGCATGTGCATGACACTATAAGTATTTCATGATTTACAGAGTTATCCAGAAATACATGTTGAGCCTTTTACTCCATGTTTCTCTCATGTCAATTATTTACTGATTTTCATTCCTTACATAATCGGTACATTATTTGTACTGACATCCCTTTTTCCTGGAGATGCTGCATTTCTGTCATGCCCCGAACCTGGGCCTGGACGTAACACGACACTCGGTGCCTAACTACATGTAACAGAGCGAACCAACTGGCTGGCTAAATCAACATGTGATATCATAACATACTAAATGCGAAAGATAAACTAATACACGTTGATATACTTAAAGTTTGGATTATATAAATCAAAGTGAGGAAATACTAATACAATTCTGAAACATATTTATAGCCAACATAGCTTAATATGAAAACCATGCGACTATGTCTAGCTATTACTCTAGTCTATGAAGCCTATAATAATGTACTAAAAACATTGACTGTCTGAAAATACTGAAGATTGTAAGGTAATAATAATGCCCCGAAAGAACTAGGGATCACCAAATAGCTGGTACGAGAATCCTAACGCTCTGAATCATCAACCTATAAATGATTACCTGCATCGTGAAATGTAGGCCCCGGGAAAAAGGGACGTCAGTACATTTGAATTGCACTGGTATATAAAGCAATTGAAAGAAAGAACTATAAATACTGAAACTAATACTAATTTGATTACTGAGAATTGATAATTGATAACTGAAATAATAACTGTTGAAACTGAAATGATAACTAATACCTGATATCTTAAATGATAACTTATAACTAAAATGATAACTGATAACTGAATTGAACAAAGGAAGTAAAGATATGAATACTCCCTCTTCTGAATGATGAACAACTTGTTTATCTGAATAAGCTACATCCTCGGGCCCAAGATATATGCGCACAAGCTACGACCTCAGGCCCAAGTATATGTATACATAACTATGGCCTCAAGCCCAAAAATACATAAAGCTTAAACTACGGCCTCAGGACCAAACATGCATAAAGCATAAACTACGGCCTCAGGACCAAGTATGCATAAAGCATATAAACTACAGCCTCAGGTCAAATACAGGTGTTCAACATTTAGGAACTAAGAATCACACTACAATACATGATAGTGAAATACTGAATCACACTGAGTTACATGATACGGGAATACTGGATCACACTGAGTTACATAATACCGAAATACTGACTAGGACTAGACTGAGACATGTATTATTGAACTGATTATGAACAATGAAACTTCAACTGTTTATGGCATACTAAGTAATCTATACTAAGACATGGGGGCATCAAACTCGAGTCTATATTGAATACGCACCGAGCTCACAACGTTCATAATGAAAGTCATGAACGAGTTATGAAGCTAAAGAATAGAAGTTCTACAGCTATTCAAGGAGCTATGCTAAACTATAATTTTGAGGCAATTAGTAACGTCGTAAAAGAAATGTAGTGTAAGGAGAATCATTAACATTCCCAAACATAGAGAGTTATTCTCACATACCTTAACTTCCTGCTCTTGAGCATAATACAACGTTCGTCAACCCTTTCAACTTTAATCTATAGCAATACAAGTCAAAATGATTCCATATTAGCTGTGATACTCATGTTTTGGTCATTTATTCATTTATCAAATACTTGGTGAGAATAAAGCTTCAAAGTCCTTATTAATAGTTTCTCTACACCCAATAACCCATTCTCTTACTCCTAGATAAATTCTAAAGTCTCAAATGGTTATAATCAACATCATTCTTTATCACACATAAGGTAAACAACACCCTTAACCAATAATCAACAACACAAACCTATAACCGTTCATGTTTTTCTATCAAACCCATCAACTCATATCTCATGAAGTAGAGTCTATAATCATTAATCCAATTCTAGAATCAATTAAAGGGCGAAGACATTACCTTTTTGAAGTTCAATCCCCTTGAATTCGAGTTCTAAGGTTTCTTCTCTCAATAATGATGTCCCAATCGAATATATAATGATATGGAGGGTTTACCCATGTTAATAAGATGTTGAGAAATTGAAATTAACTTATAATCACCATTAGAACATACCTTGGATAGTGGAGGGATCTTTAAGGAGTTAGGTATTTGAGAGCTCCCCTTCCTAGAGCAAGTTTTTGTGTTTTGAGGGTGTGGGGAATGAAGTAGGGTTTTAAAATGAACCACCCCCAAGTGCGCCCCAGCACACCTGTATGCCTGACCGTGCACCTGACCACGCAAAATGGCAGTAACACTGCTACAGGTGCGCAGCCGCGCTCGGGGCACGCACGAGACATGCATATTGCACACTGTTCTGTAATATGCACATAACCTTTTACACAGAGATCCGTTAGGGCTTCATAATATATCGTTGGAACGCTTTTTCAAAGGCCTACAACTTTCATATTTTGAGGTTTCCTAAATTCTTCACACAGTTTCACAAACTAATGCTGGAAGAAGGACCTTTTGTAAACATAGTCAATTTTGTCGAATCTTATGCACCTCACTCTCCATCTTGATTCCGAAACAACTATTTTCACAAATAATCATCCCTCTAGGAATTTATATGTCTAAAATATCAAATTAATACCCATTTAATATATCCACACCTATTCCGAATGTACGGGGTATTACAGTTTCATGCCCACAGGTCCCGATAGATAGGTTATGAGCCCTCCAAGTAAGCTATCGGCTCAGCAAAAGGTGTTGAATCACTCTATTTGCTCTGGAGTTTCCTATTTGGTCAGTATACATTGGACACATATCGATTGGTCTGCTGGGGCCGTGTCCCGGTCTTATGACATTTATGTACTCTTAGAGGCTTGTAGACATATGTCATGTATATAAAAGATTGTATGGCCTTGTCGACCTATGTTTAGTGTACGAGTGATCGTTTTGGTGTTATAGGCCAGTATGTCATATGTATAAGTTTATTCCCTCATGGTTTACTCTGGTTCATTTACCTATGATAGAATAATATGCAAGATACATTACCTTGGTACTCGGTAGATTAAGGTACCGGGTGCCTGTCACGTCCCATTGGTTTAGGTCGTCACATATTTATTGTTATGTGCAACTAGTTTTGGATTCTACGCACATACGAGATAACAAGAGTCCGTGCGTAGCTAAAGCATGCTTATGTCCGGGTAAACTTAGGAACTTACCATGTAATAATTGAATCATTTGAATTTGTTCTGCTGGCTTAGTTAATTAAATTTATAACTGAAATTGATTTAGAAATAAGTATATTAGGCCAAGCTTTATCACCTTGAGTTGTTAGCAAGATATTTGAGAAACGGTAAAGATTATGTTCATTTTGTGCTCATGTACTGTATTGTAAGCACGTTTCCCGTGATTCGATAACTTCCTTTCTTTTCTTGTGGAAAGGGCCGAACGTCTCGGAATTATATAGATGCATCTATGTTTTGTGCCGCACGATCCTCGGCAGTGTACACATTATTCCGGATCGAGCCGAACGACCTCGCATAATCGTGCATTACATCGCTATTAGTCTGAATGTTCATGAGATAAAACTTCACTGACGCCCCGATATTTTATGGAATTTCTTACTTAATTGGTATTGACACTTGGCATTTTTTCCTGAGATATTAAGGTAGGATACAAGATCGAGAAATTTATGCTTTAAAGGAAATAATTGGAACATTATGAAATTAGAGATTTACTCTACTATTGTTGTGCACTTCATATTTGTTATGAATTATTATATTGTTTATTTATTTGGACCTCTAGTAAGTGTCGATGTCGACCCCGCATCACTACTTCTCCAGGGTTAGGCTAGATACTTAATGGGTACGCGTTGATTTACGTACTCACGCTGCAATTCTCCACTAAATGTGCAGGATTTGACAGGTTAATTGGTGATCATCTTGGTGTGTAGGCACATCTGTTAAGGAGGCTTTATGTGAGTTGCAATTTAGGCTACGCATGGCAATTCATTGAGTCCCCATTGTACTATTTATTTTATCCTGTTTTATTTACATTCTTGACAGATGTTGTATTATTGTTGTACTCCATAAAAAAGACTCATGCACTCATGACACTTGATTTTTGGGGTTCCTACAGGTTGTTCGTTACTGTAATTGCGCCTTTATTATTATATTACCCTAAAAATTCTATTTTATACCATGTAATTAATGAAGATTGTGATTTCGAAAGTAATAAAATGAGTAAATAAATTGATATATCAACGTTGGCTTGTCTGATGGTGGCTTTAGGTGCCATCACGACCTATAGTGAATTTTAGGTCGTAACAGTTATTATTATTATTATAGGAATTCGAATTTGCAAAGCAAAAAGTTGATTATTGACTGAATATCCACAAGCAATTATTAAACAAACTAATATATATATATATATATATATATATATATATATATATATATATATATATATATATATATACAATTATATTTAGTTAATTAATTTTAGTGCCTACTTGATTATCGTATAATGTCTTTTCTCCTAGTGGTTGTATGTTAAAAATTTGACATTAATGTTAGAAAATAAATGAATGAAATAATCTGGCTTCGATAATATAATCATTGTCCTTAAGTAATTTAAGCTTCCCACTTTGTTGCTACAAGGATAATAAAAGAATTCCTTCATGATTTTACAAAGCCTCTGAACATCGAGTTTCAACAATTAACTCGAATTTCCCGCAAGAACATGATATTTCTTTGAGTTGTAGAAAATAAATAAAAGAGAAAGAGATGAAAGTATTTGATGTCCTTCGTTTTGGAGATGATATGGGTATTTATAATACCTCTAGGAGTCTGTTAATTCTAACAGATTCATCACTTCATAACCTTTTAAACCAATAGTCATCTTTCTTTGAATTAAAAAAAAGCCGTTAAAAAGCATTTTTTGAATTTTAATTAAAAATGTTTTTAATAAAATAATAGCTAACTAAAACTATTAATTTCGGGCTACTTAATTGGCCCAAATCCAGCCCAAGTATCCAATCTTGACTATTAATAATATAGTCAATTTCCAATTTCCCTCCAAAACACTCTTAAAAATATTAAAACTATATAAGACAAAGAAGTATTTTTAACCATTTCTTCCTTCCTTTATTTTTCCAATGAGGGATAAAACAACCTCTTCTCAAATACTACTATCAAACACTAACTAATCAAACAATTCCCAACTTATTTGGTGACTCATATTGTTTATAAGTTTCATGCATATAGTAGGCATCTTTCTATTTAAACCTACTACTTGTATAAATTATTCAAAACCGTGTCGAAATTAATGGTTATATTAAGTTCTGTTAAACCACAATCCCTATATGACATGACGGAAAAGCTTTATACACATAAATTATACCAACTCCACAACTTGTTCACCTTGAGTTTTAGCACCAAATTATGGCCTTATGCTACTTCCTGAATTCATAAACACTTATCAAGTTTTTTAATTCCAAACTTTGATCAAAGCGACACCACATTGTTGTGGTTATATAGGTAATATTTAATAATGTTCTTAACACAGACTTCTTTAGTACTTAAAGTGAACTTTTTTTATTCATTAAAAGTATTTTTATACTCACCCTTCTTTTGCTAGGTACCAATCCAGTACCTGCTATCCGTCACAATTATAACTTGTTATTACCTTTTAAACTTTTAATATTGTTAAACAATAAGAAAGGTAAGGTTCCCGTTACTAGTAACAAATTTAAATTACCTTAGACCCATAGCACTTGTTGTGCTTATTGTACCTCCATGAACTGTCGTGATGGTACCTAGTCTTTACGACTAAGTAAGCCTAACATTTTACGGAAATGAGACGAAAATATGAAAACTAACAATTTAACAGGTAAATTTAAATAAGGAATTTAGATATCGCTCGGCATATACAATAATCACTCTCGAACTGAACATAAATGCTCCCAAAACCTAGAATATCGTAAGTCACAAACTACATAAGGAAAATAATATTTCTATACTCCAGAGTCTAACAAAAGCAAACACAAGGAAGTGTTTTTATAGGGGGAGAGTAGATAGGGACTCCGGGATCTCCGGAATTGGCCGATATACCCTGAAGTCTCTACAGCTCGCTCACCTCACTGATAATGCGGCTGATAAACAGTACCTGGATTTGCATACAAAAAGGTGCAGGGAAGGGCATGAGTATACTACAATGGTACCCAATAAGTGACAAGCCTAACCTGGGTCGAGTAGTGACGAGATCAGGTCAGGGCCCTAATGGTATATATATAATAAAATATAACAGACTGAAATATCGCAGTACGAATAAATACTGAAATTTAAAAAGAATGTAAGCATAGAAGAACAACAACTAAAAACATAGAGATAACAACAGGGGATCTATCAGAATATTGTCCTGTAGTCCCAAATGTAAATGTGCAGGAAGATCTACCAGAATACCGTCCGTAGTCCCAAACGTAAATGTGCAGGGGAGGATCTACAGGAATACCATTCCATAGTCCCAGACAAAAATGTGCAGGGGATCTACGGGAATACCAACGGAAATGTGCAGGGGGATCTATCAGAATACTGTTCCGTAGTCCCGTACATAACTATGCAGCTCAATTAGGAGAAATAACAGTTACAACAAGACCATAATTTAGGCTATGTCCGAGTCAAGGAAGAACAGGAAATTTCACTAAACATGCTACAGGGAGTTCAGATAGGCAGTTAAGTCAGTTAAGGCATGATATTCTAAACTAAACAAGATAATTACATAGGCTAGTAGAGATAAATTTAAGGAAAACAGATAATTTACTTAATGAAAACGGAGTTCTTTTTTTCAAAAAATAGCCCGTGTATGCACTCGTTCACGTACACGGTGCTCATATATCAAATAGTACCAAATCCTAAAGGGATTTCCCCTACACAAAGTTAGGCAAGCCACTTACCTTGAACCAAGCTCAAATCAATCTGAAATCACGCTCTTGCCACGAGTATCCAACTCCGAGTGGCCCAAATCTAATCAAAACAATTACATAACATAAATAACTACAAGCAACTAATTTAGCTAATGAAATCAAAGTTAAGGCAAGAAAATTCATAAATGCCCAAAAATCTTCCTCGGGCTAATGAGATCACTTGTACCAATATTATCCAAATCTGATTCCAAAATCCCACTCAAATCTCATATTTTTGGCTGGAAAACTTTCCCTCCATTTCCCCAACATCCTCACTCAAATCCCCTAATTAGATTAAAAATGCAATAATAGATTAATGTAATATGATGAAAGTCGAGTTAGGATTAGTTACCCAATAGCTCTCCTTCAAATTCTCTTGAAAAATCGCCTTCCACCGAGCTCCAAATTAAATTTTGTGATATGAATTTCAAACTCCTTGAAATACTCTTTTCTGCCCAATGATTTCCGCTCCTACGAGGGGTTTCCGCATCTACGGTCCTGCACCTGCGGAAAATCCATCGCAGATGCGAACTTAACTTAAGTCCTCAAAAATCACTTCTGCAGTCAAGGGCCGCTTTTGCGTCCTTTCTCCGCTCCCACGAGTCCGCTTCTGCGAGACTCTGACTGCTTTTACGGTCCCAGCTGGACAGACCCAAAATCACTTTTGCGGCTCAATGGCAGCTTTGCATTGCACTTGCGGCCCAAAGTGCACAGGTGCGATTACACCAGGTGTAGCAACTTCAACCATTCTCCCAAAACCAAATTTGATCCATTAATCATCTGGAATCCACCAGAGGCCCCTAGAAGCTCAACCAAATATGCCAACAAGTCCTAAAACACCATACCAACTCATTTAAGCCTTCATATCACATCAAACAATGCTAAAATCACGAATCACACTCAACTTCAAATTTAAAGTACTTGAAACTTCAAATTTCCACAACTGATGCCGAAACCTATCAAACCACGTCTGATTGACCCCAAATTTTGCATACAAGTCATATTTAACCCTATGGATCTACTCTAACTTCTGGAATCGGATTCTGACCCCGATATCAAAAATTCCACTGCTGGCCCGAAACTCTAAAATTCAACTTTCGTCATTTCAAGCCTAAATGAGCAACAGACCTCCAAAACACAATTCGAAAATGCCCTTGAGACCAAAATCACCTAACGAATCTAACAGAATCGACAGAATTCTAATCCAGAGCTGTCTTTGCACTATTCTGACCATTTCCCAAATTCTAAGACTTAAGCTCTTATTTAGGGAGTAAATGTCTCAAAACACTCCGAACTCAAAATGAATCACCTCAGCAAATCACAATAGCAGAAATAGATACGAGGGAAGCAATTAATAGGGGATAAGGGCTTTAATTCCTAAAACGATCGTCCAGATCGTTACATCCTTCCCCTCTTAAAACATTCGTTCATCCTTGAACGAGTATAGAGACATACCTAAAGTGGTGAAAGATGAGAATAACAGCTGTGCATATCCTGCTCGGTCTCCCAAGTCGCCTCCTCGACCGGCTGACCCTTCCACTGAACCTTCACTGATGCAATGTTCTTTGACCTCAGCTTTCGAATCTACCTGTCCAATATAGCTATTGGCTCCTCAACATAAGATAGATCCTTGTCCAACTGGACTGAGCTGAAATCCAACACATGAGACGGATCACGGTGATACCTCCGGAGCATCGAAATATGAAATACCGAATGAACTCATGCCAAGCTGGGAGATAAGGTAAGCTCATGAGCAACCTCCCCAACACGCCGCAACAACTCAAAGGGACCAATAAACCTTAGGCTCAACTTGCCCCTCTTTTCGAATCTCATAATGCCCTTCATAGGCGAAACCCGAAGTAAAACCCTCCAACCATAGATCAAACATCGCGAACCTTTCGGTATGCATAACTCTTCTGTCTGGACTGGGCTGTACGAAGTCTATCTTGAATCTCCTTAACCTTTTCCAAAGCATCCTGAACCAAGTCTGTGCCCAATAGTTTAGCCTCACCCGGCTCGAACCAACCCAGTGGGGACCGACACTGCCTACCATACAGAGCCTCATACGGTTCCATCTGAATGTTGGACTGATAACTATTGTTGTAGGCAAACTCTGCAAGAGAAAAGAACTGATCCCAACAACCTCCAAACTCACGCACGAGGCATATCCTCAAGAATCTAAATAGTGCACTCGGACCACCCGTCCATTTGAGGGTGAAATGTTGTGCTCAACTCCAACCGAGTACCCAACTCATGATGTACAGATCTCCAAAATTGTTATGTAAACTGCATCCCCGGTCAGAGATAATAGATACCGGCACGCCATGAAGTCTGACAATCTCACAGATATAAACTCGAGCTAACCGCTCAGAATAATAGGTAGTCATCACAAGAAGGAAATAAGTCGACTTGGTCAGCCTATCTACAATTACCCAAACTGCATCAAACTTTTGTTGAGTCCGTGGGAGTCCAACAACGAAGTCCATAGTGATCCACTCCCATTTCCACTCTGGAATCTCTAACTTCTGAAGCAATCCACCAGGTCGCTGATGCTCATACTTCACCTGATGGAAATTTAAACACCGAGCAACATACTTCACTATGTCCTTCTTTATTCTATGCCACCAATAATGTTGTCTCTAGTCCTGATATATCCTCTTGGAACCCAAATAAATAGAGTATCAGAAGCTGTGAGCCTCCTGAAGAATCAACTCATGCAAACCATCCACATTAGGCACACATAACCGGCCATGCATCCACGATGCACCATCATCTCCAATAGTATCCTCTTTAGCATCACTGTGCTAGATCGTGTCTTGAGGACAAGCAAATGAGGGTCATCATACTAGTGTTCCCTTATACGATCATAAAGAGAAGACTTAGAGACCATACAAGCCAATACTCGACTCGGCTTAGAAATATCCAATCTCATAAACTGGCTGGCTAAGGCCTAAACATCCATCGCCATTGGCCTCTTTTTTACAAGTAGATAAGCCAAAATCCCTAAACTCTCTGCCTGGAGACTCAAAGCATTGACCACCACATTTGCTCAAATTACGATCCTTCTGCTGGAACAGATGCTACAAACTCCGGTGATTAATATAGATCTCACAAGGGACACCGTACAAATAGTGCCTCCAAATGTTCAAGGCATGAACAATAACAGCTAACTCGAGGTCATGGATATGATAGTTCTTTTCATGCACCTTCAGTTATGTGGACATGTAGGCAATCACCCTACGGTCCTACATCAACACCACACTGAGGCCAACTTAAGACGCATCACAATAGGTTGTATATGACCCTGAACCTGTAGGCAATATCAATACTATGGTTGTAGTCAAAGCTCTCTTGAGCTTTTGAAATCTCTCCTCCCACTCTTCCGTCCACCTAAACGGAGCACCCTTCTAGGTCAGCCTAGTCATACGTGTTGCAATAGATGAGAATCTCTCAACAAATTGACGGTAATAACCCACCAAACCAAGAAAACTTCGAATCTTTATAGCTAAGGATGGTTTGGGCCAACTCTGCACTGCCTCCACCTTCTTCGGATCCACCTTGATCCCTTCACTCAATACCACGTGACCTAAAAATGTCACGAAATCTAACCACAAGTCATATTTTGAGAATATTGCATATAACTTCTTTTCTATCAAGGTCTGAAACACTGTTCTCAGGTGCTGCTCATGATCTTCCCAACTCCAAAAGATACCAGAATGTCATCAATAAAGAGAATGACGAAGCCGCAATGCACTATGCATCAAATGCATAAATGCTGTTGCGGCATTGGTCAGCCCAAATGACATAACAAGGAACTCGTAATGATCGTACCGAGTCCTGAAAGTAGTCTTCAGGATATTTGTCTCCCGAATCTTCAACTAATGATAACCTGAACACAAATTAATCTTGGAAAACACTCGAGCACCATGTAACTGATCAAACAAGTCATCAATACGAGGAAAAGGATACCGGTTCTTCACTATAACTTTGTTCAACTGGCGATAATCAATGCATATACGCATAGAACCATTCTTTTTTTTCACAAACAAGACAAGAGCACCCCAAGGTGACACAGTTGGCCGAATAAAGCCCTTATCAAGCAATTCTTGTAATTGTTCCTTCAAATTCTTCAACTCAGGAGGAGCCACACGATAAGGAGGAATAGATACTGGTTGAGTGACCGGCAACAAATCAATGCCAAAATCAATATCTCTATCAGGCGGTATGCTTGGAAGATCAGCTGGAAACACATTAGAAAAATCCTTCACTATTGGATGCACCAGGTGCATTAGAGTAGTAGTAGTAGGCGTCTCAGGTGCCTGCGCACTGACTAAAGCTACTAGTTACTCCTCTATGGTAGCTCGCTCGGGTGTTTTGGATGCACTATGTGTGCATCCTCGGCCTCTACCCCGGCCCCGGCCTCAAGCGGCTCTAGCAGGGGGTATGGTTTCCTGGTAATATCCCGCTGCACGTGTCCTCACATTCTTGAGAGAATAGAAGACAAAACTTTAGAATAACGAAGTCAGTAATTTCGCACGACAAAGGAATCAAATGAAGTGAAATTTTCCTAGCAGTTCCATAGCCTCCCTAAGATAATTATAGACGTCTCTGTACCAATCCGTGAGACTCTAATAAACCGGTTTGTGTCTCACGACTCCTATGAACCTAAAGCTCTGATACCAACTTGTCATGACACAAGTTCTCCCTCCATGAACTGCCGTGATGACACCTAGTCTCTACGACTAGGTAAGCCTAACATTTTATGGAAATGAGACAAAAACATGAAAACTAACAATTTAATAGGTAAATTTATATAAGGAATTTAGATGTCGCTCGACATATACAATAATTACTTTCGAAATGAACCTAAATGCTACCAAAACCCGGAATATTGTAAGACACAAACTACAAAAGGAAAATAGTATTTGTACTCCAGAGTCTAACAAAAGGAAACACAAGGAAGTGTTGTTATGAGGGGATAGTATATAGGGACTCCGAAGTCAATGGACGCGGCATATATACCTTGAATTCTCTATAGATGGCTCGCCTCATTGATAATGCTGCTGATAAATTGTACCTAGATCTGCACACAAAAACATGGGCAGGGAACGACATGAGTACACCACAATGGTACCCAGTAGTGCCAAGCCTAACTCGGACAAGTAGTGACGAGATCAGGTTAGGGCCCTACTTGTATATATATAATAAAATATAGCAGAATAAAATATCACAGTAAGAACAAGTACTGAAAATTAACAATAATATAAGCATAGAAGAACAAAATCTCAAAACACAAAGATAACAACAAGGTATCTACTAGGATACCGTCCCATTGTCCCAAACATAAATATGTAGGGGAATCTACCAGAATACCGTTTCGTAGTCCCAAACGTTAATGTGTAAGGGGGTCTATCGGAATACCATTTCGTAGACCCAAACGTAAATGTGCAAGGCGATCTACCGGAATACCATTCCGTAGTCCCAAAAGTAAATACATGGCTCTACCGAAAGAAATAACAATTACAACAAGAAAACCACAATTTAGGCTAAGTCTGAGTCAGGGAAGAATAGGAAATATCACTAAACATGCTACATAGAGTTCAGATATGCTATTAAGTCATGTAGGTATGCTTTTCTAAACTAAATAGGATAATTACATAGGCTAGTATAGCTTAATTTAAGGAAAACAGATATTTTACTTAATGAAAATAAAGTTTTTTTTCAACAAATAGCCTGTGTACGCACTCGTTACCTCACGTACACGACACTTCTATATTAAACAGTGCCAAATTCTAAGAGGAGTTCCCCCACACAAGGTTAGGCAATCCACTTACCTCGAACCAAGCTTAAATCAATTCGAAATCACGCTCTTTCCATGTGTATCCAACTCGAGCGGCCCAAATCTAATCAAATCAATTACATAACGTAAATATAGCTACAAACAACTAATTTGGCTAATGAAATCAAAGTTAAGGTAAGAAAATAGAAAAATGCCCTAAAATCCTCCACATTTCCACGTCTCCAAATCGGGTAAAAGTCACAAATTATGAACACCTATTCACTCACGAGATCACTCATATTTTAATTATCCAAATCGGATGCCAACAGCCCACTCAAATCTCGGATTTTTGGGTGGGAAACTTTTCCCCCATTTTCCCAATTTACTCACTCAAGTCCCCTAATAAGATGAAGAATACAACAATAGATTGATGTAATATGATCAAAATCAAGTTATGATTAGTTACCCAATAGCTCTTTTTCAAATTCTCTCGAAACAATTGCCTTCCACCGAGCTCCAAATTAAATGTTGTAATATGAATTTCAAACCCATTGAACCCTTTCTAACCCAGCGATTTTCACTTCAATGAGGGGTCCACCGCATCTGCAAGTCCCGCACTTGCGAAAAAACCATCACAAGTGCGGACTTAACTTAAGTCTTAAAAAATTATAATTTTGGTCAAGGGCCACTTCTATGTCCTTTCTTTGCTCCTACAAGTCCGCTTCTACGAGATTCTGATCGCTTCTGTGGTCCCAGCTGGACACGCCCAAAATTGCATTTGCAGCTCGATAGCCGCTTCATTTCTGGTTGGAGAGCGGGTCTTGCTTCAAGTTTCGCCTATGAAGGGCGTCATGAGATTCGGTAAGAGGGGAAAGTTGAGCCCAAGGTTTATTGGTCCCTTTGAGGTGTTGGGGCATGCTGGGGAGGTTTCTTATGAGCTTGCCTTACCTCCCAGATTGGCAGGGGTTCATCTGGTGTTTCATGTTTCAATGCTACGGAGGTATCACGATGATCCGTCTCACGTGTTGGATTTCAGCTCAGTCTAGTTGGAAAAGGATCTATATTATGTTGAGGAGCTAGTGGCAATATTTGATAGGTAGGTTCGGAAGCTGATGTCAAAGAACATTGCATTAGTAAAGGTTCAGTGGCGGGGTTAGCTGGTCGAGGAGGCAACTTCGAAGATCGAGCAGGATATGCACAACCGTTATCCTAATCTTTTCACCATTTCAGGTATGTGTCTATGCTCGTTCAAGGATGAACAAATGTTTTAAAAGGAGGAGGATGTAACGACCCGGTCGGTTGTTTTGAGAATTAACGCCCCGATCTCTTATTAAGTGCTTCCCCTGTATCTATTTTTGCTATTGTGACTTTTCGGGATGATTCGTTTGGAGTTTCAGAGTGTTTTGGAACACTTAGTCCCTAAATGAGAGCTTAAGTCTTAGAATTTGGACCGTAGTTGGAACTGTGTGAAGACGGCTCTAAAATAGAGCTTCATCTATTTTGTTAGCTCCGTTGGGTGATTTTGGGCTTAGGGGCATGTCCGGATTGTGTTTTGGAGGTTTGTAGCTTATTTAGGCTTGAAATGGTGAAAGTCAAATTTTTGGAGTTTTGGACATGTAGTGGAATTTTTTATATCTTGGTCAAAATCCAATTCCGGAAGTTAGAATAGGTCCGTAGTGTTGAATAAGACTTGTGTGCAAAATTTAGGGTCAAACGGATGTGGTTTGTTTGATTTCGGCATCAGTTGTCGAATATGGAAGTTTCAAATTAGGTTTGGATTGGAGGGTGATTTGTATTTTTAGCATTATTGGATGTTATTTGAGGGCTTGACTAAGTTCGTATGATATTTTAGGATTGATTGGTACGTTTAGTTGAGGTCTCGGGGGTCTCGGGTGAGTTTCGGGTGCTTAACGGATTGGTTTGAGACTTATGCAAATTGCTGAAGTTGCTACACCTGGTGTCTTCGCACTTGCGCACTTTGGGCCACAGGTGCGGAGCCGCAAAAGTGGTTGTGAAACCGCAGATGCAGAAATGGGAAGGAGGTCTAGATCGCAGGTGTGAGGGGAGTTTCGCATTTGCGATGTCGCATGTGCGAGAGAAGGAATAGCAGGAGCGGTCTGTGACCGCAGAAGCAGACAAGGGTCCGCAGGTGTGCACACGCATGTGTGACTTTTTGATTGCAGATGCGGACGAGGTGCTTTAAGTGAAAAGTTTCACCTGTAATAGAAATTCCGTAGGTGTGGGACTGCAGATGCGATCCTTGACCCGCAGGTACGATAATCACTGGGCAGAAAAGGGCAAATTCGAGGGTTTGAAATTCATTTCACAAAATTTGATTTAGAGCTTCGAGGAAGGCTATTTTTCGAGATGTTTTTCAGAAGAAATCATTGGGTAACGATTCCTAATCCTATTTTTATCATATTTCATTAATCTATCTTTGTATTCTTCATCTAATTAGGAGATTCGAGTGAGGAAGTTGGGAAAACGGGGTAAAAGTTGCCCTACCAAGAATCTGAGTTTTGAGTGGGATTTAGGCGTTGGTTTTGGATGATTTTTGTACGAATAAACTCATGAGTGAATGGGTGTTCATAAGTTGTGACTTTACCCGATTTGGAGACGTGGGCCCATGAAGGATTTTTGGGCGTTTTTCTATTTTCTTGCCTTAGCTTTGATTTCATTACCTAAATTAGTTGTGTGTAGCTATATTTACGTTATGTAATTGATTTGGCTAGATTTGGGTCATTCGAAGCCGGATATTCATGTAAAGAGCAGTATTTCGAATTGATTTGAGCTTGGTTCGAGGTAAGTGTCTTTCCTAACCTTGTGTGGGGGTACTCCCCTTAGGATTTGGTATTGTTTGATATATGAAAGCCGTGTACGTGATCTGACGAATGCGTACACAGGCTATTTTGTTGAAAAACTTTGTTTTCATTAAGTAAAATATGTGTTTTCCTTAAATCGAGCTACACTAGCCTATGTGATTATCTTTTTTAGTTTAGAAAAGCATGACTACATGCTTTAACCCCCTTAACTGCCTATCTGAATTCTCTATAGCATGTTTAATGAAATTTCTCGTTCTTCCTTGACTCGGACTTAGCCTAAATTGTGATTTTCTTGTTATAATTGTAATTTCTATTGGTTGAGCTACTACGGAAAGGTATTCCGATAGACCCCCCCTGCATATTTACTTTGGGACTACAGAATGGTGCGGTAGATCCCCTTGAATATTTACTTTGGGACTACTTAAGGTATTCCGGTAGATCCCCCTGCACATTTAGGTTTGCAACTACGGAATGGTATTTCAGTAGATCCCCTACGGTATGGTATCTTGGGAGATCCCCTGTTGTTATCTCTGTGTACTGAGCTATTGTTTTTCTGTGATTTCATTCTCCTTAAATTTCAGTATTTATCCTTACTACAATATTTCATTCTATCTTATTTTATTATATACACTAGTAGGTGTTGATACCCAATTTTTCCTTATATATTTTTAATATGCATAAATACTTTCAAAATAGCATATATATATGCAAATATAAGCATGCACAAGGTTCTTATAGTTTTTCTATAATTTTAAAGATTTTAAATTGATTTATTTCCTCCCCCTTTTACTCATAAAATCCCCAATAATTATCCCTCAAATTATTGTTATGGTAATTTAGTCATCTAAATTCTATATTTATGCCAAAATATTGTTAAAATATTTTTAGTGCATTTTTAATAATTTCATTTATATTTTTAAGAATTAATTTGCATATAATTGCAATATTAGCCATATTAATGCATAACTACATTTATATGCATAAAATCGACCTTCTATATTTTTAAAGTGTTGAATATCTATTTTAATTATTTTAGTACACAAAATTCCTTTTTAGAAATTATTTGTTATTTATTATAAATTATATGGGAATAAATTGGCTATTTAAAATCTAGCCAATTTGCATTTCAATTTTAGCCTCAATTTAACCCAATACCCCAGCCCGATTTCGGATTAAATAACCCGATCCATGCCCTAAATGTACCTACCCGACCCAAAACCTATCAATCCTGGCCATTGATCGAAATGATCAACAACCCTCGTTTATTCTTGTCTTTTTTATTCCAAACGACCCCCCAACCCTAACCATTTTCCCACATCTGCCGCCCTAAGATCCTCTCCTCTCTCAAAACACTCTCAACCTAACCCTAGCCCTTCAACCGCCGACCTCTCTTCTCCGGTCAACTTCGGTGACCTCTCATCGTCTCCTAAGCCTCCAATGGCTTCTCTCATGCCATGCCTGCCTTCTTTAAGGTCTTCAAGGGCCTAGGGCCATGCCGACTTACATCTCTTTTGTCTGTTCTTGGCTATTCCAGTATGATTTCGAGCAAAATCGTGTTGTAGTTGTTACGATCCTTGGGATTCTAGACAAGTTCCTTCATCTCTATATGGGTTTCTTCTGAAACCCAAATTTCTTCCTATTTCTCTTAGATCTGTACAGATCTAAGATGATTTGAGTTTGTTCCTTTAATATTTAACACTATCCTTGAGATTCTTTACAAGAATTGTTGATTTCAAGTATTTTTCACCTTCTTCTAAAAATTAGGGTTTCAGAATTTCTTTTAAAACCTTGTTTAACTGATTCTTTGTGTTTCAACTTCTATTTCTTGCATATTTTTGGTTATCCTATGATTTTACTACACCTTTAACTCGGCTATGTTGAAAGCCCTAATTTTCTAGGTTTCTTCATTTGATTTTATGACTGGCCAATTCTCGTTTGAGTTTCTGTGATTATCTTTCCTTGAATATGTTTCTCTTGAGTTTCTTAGCCTAACTTACATCGGCTCTATGTGCTTGTGTTCATCTTGACTGTTCAAGACTTGCCTCTTTGCTTGCTATGTCTGATTATTCTTATCTTACTCTATTTATATGCTAAACACTAACTCACGCCTTTCTCTTTGATTGATTTTGGATTCCCTGTTTCATGGTTTGATTGGAAGACCTTTCTTTAAACCTTCCATTCCTACCCTTCTATTGTGATTTCCTATTCTTCACTTTGTGTTTACCATCTCTCTACTGATATGTTCTGATTTTAATTCAAGTCCCAAAACAATATGCTTCTCCTATTTCTTCAATTTGTCATGTTTCTAATATGCTTCTATCTATGATTTTGTTGTTCAACTTGCAATTAACATGTCTACTTAACTATCTCCTTTACTACATGCTATATAACCCCTTAGGATTAGCCTGCTCATGAATCCCTTTCTAGTATACCCCAATGTGACTATGTTTCTCTGCTTCATGGCATGCACCTTCCTATGTGAAGTAACTGGCTATCCTAAGCCTGTTTGATTCTGTATTAACTCTAAAGTTCATGTTGTACTTTAAAAGCCCTTGATCCTTTTCAAGGCTCTTCTGATTCTAAACCTATGTGTATATGTGCTTACTATGTGCCATATGCTTACCCTATATCCCCATTACCCCTAAATGGATGTGTGTACCTGTTTGACTTCATGTATTGAAGTGTTTATGAACCTCTTCTGGTTATGCATTGATTTTTAGTCACCTTACCCTTTTTAAATTGTCTTATTTAATAACTCCCTATGTTTTTTACAAAACTATTTCAAGCAAATCTCTTTTAACACTGTTTTCCTACTAAAAACCTTTAAAACTATATCAAGCACTTTCACTCTACTCCTAATTCACTAGTTTCTGCCACCCTCCAGTGTGTGTACTGCCTTGGGATCCTTTTGAAAACCCTCTGAACTCTGGCACACTGAGGCTGGACCTTCCACACTGCAGTTACTCAATTTGGCTACAAAGTCTAGGTGTGAGCACTGCCCGGGATCCTTAAGATCCTTAGGGAACTCTGATGCACCTAGACAATGATATTGTCTATGAATTTGGCATTTGAGGTTATTGGATGTTTTGGGAAATCACTTGGGCTTGCTTCACTCTCCCTATAGTGTAAAATCATTTTCTCAATAAATAAAATAAAACTACTGCAAGATAAATTAGAATTACTATATAATGATAATCCACTCCAAGGATGGGAAAAACATAAAACAAAAATAAAGATTGAACTAATAGATGAAAATAGCATAGTAACACAAAAACCTTTAAAATACAACTTTAATGATTTAACAGAATTTAAAATGCGTATAAAGGAATTATTAGATACCATGCGTATAGAATATGATCCAGTTCAACTTCTGTTGTAACGGGTATTTACATGTGTTTTCATTTGTTATCACGCCTACAAGTTTCTAACATCAGCTCTTCACAATTAGATATCATGCCTATAGGGAACAACATTAGAAATTCTGCCTATAGATCTAAAATCAGTTTAGTTTAAATATATATGTATCAGCAGGTATACATCGCAGTATTAAAATTAAAATGGCCCCCCAAAAATTGGTATCAGAGCTATGACAATTAAACATATACTTTAAGAAACAATACCATGGAAAGGAACACTGACATTAATAGTACAAATCTGCAAAAAATACCCATAAACAGTGAGACAATTACAGAAAATACACAGATTAAAATAATTAAAAAATCAAGGAAAATAAGGAAGAAACTGAAAAAACTATACCTAGAATATGAATACCTAAGTATTACAAAAACAAACAAAGCTAGGCTATCTGGATTAATCGATATAATATCTAAAATAGAATATAAATATATTTGCTATCTTAAAAAGAAAAGATGAATAAAGAAGAGTTCGCACTAGAAGCGAAAACATATGAAAATCCAGAAGGATTAAAAATAACAATAATATTTTCCAACTTAGGAAGAAGATACAAGAAAATAGGAAATAACCTGAACTTAATGTTAGAAAAAGAAACTGTAAAACTAGAAGATAGTTTAACCGCAATGGTTAGAATAACAAAAGAAAACGAAGAAATAGACAGAAAAAGAGAAATAAAAGAAATACAACAGCAAGCTAAAGAAAAAATACAACAGATAGAAGAAGTAAAAAACACTAAGATAACAGAATTAGAAAAAGAATTAGAAATGCTAAAACAGCTATACGCTAATAAACTAAAAGAAAAAGAAAAACGTAAAGAAGAAGAACAAGAGCTAAAACTGACAAATGAGATAGAAAAGTTCAAATTACAGTTAGAAGAAATACAGGATAATCCACCAAAAATAAGCATGAACGAAATAAATGACCAAAGTGATAACGACACAAATCTAGGAGAAGACTATTCAGAAACAAGTGAAACATACACAGAACTAATAGAAAAAACGGAAAAGATGAAAACAAATCCAGAAATAAATACAGGAGATATGATTGAAGATAAACCAAGCACATCAGGAGTAAAAAATCCAAGACAACTAAACCCAACCTATTACAGAGTAAGTTATGATTCATATGATAGAAATAAAACATTATGGGATAAAAGGCTAAATAGGAAATGGACACAAGACAGATAACTGAACAATGTAATTTTTTTAGATCTAGATTGTGTAGCAGATATAAATAAAACAATCCAATTATGGATAGGGTACATCTCCAAACAACTAATAGATAATAAAATTACAATAGCTGAAACACCAGGATATATAGAAAGAACACTTATAGGAACGGTAAAACTATGGTTACAAAATTTATCAAGTGAAAGCCTAGATAATTAAGAAGTAATAAAAAACTTGATGGAACAACAGCAACAACAGTGACAGATATATTGAATAAATATGAAATAGCAATAAGAAATGAGTTTAGTAGTATGACAACAGAAGTAGAAGAACAAAATAAAGAAAAAACTACAAATAGAAATTTGATGACAAAATTAGCAATATGTAATATGTGTTATATAGACGAATATACTTGTGCATTTAGAGACTATTATTATAAAGGAACATATAGTCCAGATGAAAGTAAGGAAATAAGAAAATTATATTTTACAAAATTACCAGAACCGTTTAGCTCAAAAATAATAAAAAATTGGAATGAAGCAGAACTAGCAGATACTCTAGGAGCTCGAATAAAATTTCTACAAAACTGGTTTATAGAATTATGCGAAAAGTATAAAGAAAATATCAAAATGGATAAAATATAAGTAAAAAATTTGCCATGCTGCAAAAGTAGAATAGCACCCCAATTTGGCTGCACAGATAAATATTACAAAAAAGAAGGAAAGAGAAAGAAATTTAAATCAAAATATTATGTAAAAAATTATAAACATAAAAAACCATATAGGAAAAAGAAAAAACTAACAGAATGTACTTGCTATAATTGTGGAAAGCTAGGACACTTAGCCAAAGATTGCAGATTACCAAAAAACCCAAAGAAAAAACAAATTACCGAAATAATGATAGATAATGATAAATATACACAAATAGAATATGTAGATTATGAATTAACAGTGAAGACAGCATATATGAGATATCAGAAAACGAGTTCCCCGAAAATGAAAAAGAAATAGACAATAATATAGAAGAATCAGACGAAGAAATTAATAATGACTGAAAAAGATATACAAATTATACAACAAGAACAACACAAAGATGAACAATCTTCAGAACAAAAAATAGAAGAAATAAACCCACACCATTATTATATAACAGGAATAATGGACCAAAGAAAATATTTAATATTAATAAATACAGGACAGGAAGAGAATTATGTTATAAGAGAATTAATACCAGAACAAGAGATAGTGACAATAGAACAGCAAAATTCAGAACTACCAAAAGCGTTAAGAAAAAACGAAGAAACAACTGAAAAAGAATTAATTATTGGAGGAATACCAATATTAATAAATTTTAAAATATATCAAGGCGATAAAAACATTACACTAGGAATAAAATGGTTAGAAAAAGTCAAACCATATAAATTAGAAGATAGACAATTAACGATAAGTTATGAAAATAAGAAAATAATAATAAAAAGAACTTTGATATAATGCCAAAGATATACATACTTGCCAAGATAATAGTAGAAGGATATTATAATAGATACTATACACCTATGATGGATACAGGAGCAGAAACTAACATGTGTAGACATAATTGTTTACCAGAAAGTAAATGGGAAAAGCTAAAAAACCCCATAGTAGTAACAGGATTCAATAATGAGGGAAGTATGATAACATACAAAGCAAGAAATATAAAGATACAAATATGGGATAAAATATTAACCATAGAAGAAATATATAGTTATGAATTCACAAATAAAGATATATTATTAGGAATGCCATTTTTAGATAAATTATACCCACATATAA